>NW_019396964.1:36876-203119 GCF_000591075.1 Eurytemora carolleeae | reverse complement strand
ACTTTTTAAAGATCTGTAAATCCTGAGTTTAGGCGCAAAGTCGACGTTCAAAATCGTACTTTTGGGTGGATACGTATTCAGAATGGTTCTTCTTTTAATTTTAAGATAACAATGACAAAATTCTACAGTAAGCTAATTAGTTGTTTAGGAACAGGTTGAGAAAATAAAAATTAATCTTATCATCGAAAATAAGTAATCTTATTCAATTATTAATTACTATAATCTCTGATTATTCACAAATGTTTTCTGCAGATTTTTTCTGCGTTCTGTCCCTTTAAGTTATGATTTTTTTTACCTTTTTTCACCGTTTGTATCTCCTTTAGTGACAAACCACTCTTGACTTAAAAAAAATTAGTTAACAACTTTACAAACTATTTTTCTGACACTTTTATAATAGATATATAAATAAAATAATAATATATATAAACTGATATCACTAAAATTTCTTTTTTTTATTGCCTTTTTTAGAATTTAAAAAAAAGGTGGCATTAAAATTAGACAACATCGTTATACCTTAAATAATTCTGCTCGATTTAATGATCAAAGTTTGAAATTTAAAAGGTTTACATCATCAGGTTGCAATGATATAAGGTTTGCAAAATTTGAATTTGCGACAAAGACTTGGTTGCAGCATTTCGGAAGTTTTTTCGAACAGCTTTGAGTGACTGTGACTGAATTTATTCGTCCACCATTAAAAATTTTGAAATAAATTACTTAACACCTGAGCCTTAACTGGCATGAGCCATCCAAGCCTTCTGGACATTCTGTAACTGCTGTTACAAGAGGATATCCAGCCTACAATAACAAGGTTACAAGAGGATATCTATCCTATACAATAACAAGGTTACAAGAGGATATCTATCCTATACAATAACAAGGTTACAAGAGGATATCTATCCTATACAATTACAAGGTTACAAGAGGATATCTATCCTATACAATAGCAAGGTTACAAGAGAATATCTATCCTATACAATAACAAGGTTACAAGAGGATATCCAGCCTACAATAACAAGGTTACAAGAGGATATCTATCCTATACAAAAACAAGGTTACAAGAGGATATCCAGCCTACAATAACAAGGTTACATCAGGTATTCTATACAATAACAAGGTTACAAGAGGATAACTAGGTGTGCTATGTAATCAATTAAAGGGTAAAACTTTTATTTTGGATATTGCTTTGCTTTAGCAATAGAAATCAATACCTGAGGGACTAACTTTTACGGTAAGTCTTAACTCGGGTAAATACGCTCGGGTCTGTTGTTGGTCCTTATTTACGATTTGAGCTTTTAGATTCAAGCTTCATCTTATTTTCCAAAGAGTTGAGGTGAAAAACTGGTTTAATATTTTATTTGGCGGATTTTCATGGTAGAAATTGGCGCATTCCAGGTTCTTATGAGAACAAGACTCAACAGTGAGCCTTATTCTCCACAAAAACCAACCAAGGTCGGTTATTGTAAGAAGAACTTGAAGCTGTCAATCATGTGACATAAGCTGTTGTCAGAGATGGGTCTTAAAGTCATCTGGTTTAAGGAATTACGGCTCGAGCCAATTGTGGACCCAGGTATCCTCCAGCTAAGGAAAGGTATAAGGTTAAGTCTTAAAATCACAGATTAAAGATACATAAGTTTCACACTCAGTTTAATCATAAACGGAGCTTAATCTTACTCTATTGTATACAAACATACATGCCTGATAACAATGGGACAGACTTTCATTATACTGTACATGGCCATTAATGGGATACTAAACGACACCGAAAGCCTGATGGCGAGATATTTGGTTTTAACCTATAAAGTGAAAGATTTAAAAGGGCAGTGTAAAATATAGAAGTTTGTATATTTCAAACATGGAATGCCTAAATGATTAGTAAATAATTTACTTATCTAAAATCTTATTGGTCAATATTTACTTTCCTCAACTCTGATTGGTTTATTTTTTACTTTCCTTAAACCTGATTGGTCCATATTTTACTATTCTTTAACCTGATTTGTCCATGATTTCATGATGTCACCGAAAGTTCCAGATCCCTGATAGGTTCCTGGCCAGACGCCAGCTGAAACTCCAGCTGATTCAAGATGGCTGAATAGGTCATCCTCTGTTGTGGAACCATAAGCATTTGCCTTCAGGTAACTACTTAGGCCCTAAAATACCATTAAAAACAAGGTGCAAGGAAACTAAATCAAATGCAAATTCCAAAAAAGCATACAATTAATTATTTATAGATTGAATTTAACAAGCTGACTCATTTGTTCTATAATTCTAGTGTTCTGGTATTCATTTCTATATATAATTAACATACATGGTATATTTTTTCTCCGGTACAATAAGGTTGATATAAACAGTGAGTAGAAGACTAGGTCTGAACATCGTTCTGCTGATAAAAAAATAAAAAAAGGCTTAGAATGAACAAAAATAACGAAGGTTTTTAAAAACCTTTGCTTGCATATAAATTTCAATATTTATTTTTTAAAATGTTAACGGAAAATAACCATAATTTTTTTTTCATATCAAAGAAATTAATTTGGCGACTTGAAGAGCAAAGTGCCCTGATGGCATAGTGAGCAATATGGAGCAGTTTTCAAACAGATTAAAAAAACATGCCCAGCCCTATAGACTGTAGGGCTGGCGGTCATTCTCCAGGAATGATTGTTCTTTCAAGGGGAAAATCAGAATTATCAAGAATGATGCCATTGTTCTAAAAACAAGAACAAAATATTGGAACAATCTGTAAAAGAACAATCTGGAATTGTTAACCCTATTCCTGCTGGGGGGTGGGGGGTCAATTTGACCCCCCCCTGTAGTTTTTTTTACATAACTCAAAAAGTATTGGTCTGAGGCTGTTGAAATTTTCTGACTTTTCTTACATACCCAAAGCCCTACCTTTAGGCCTAAAACCGGGCTTTAATACTAACTGCCTGAGTCCTCAGGCACACTGCCTGAATGACTGCTTTTGCCTGTAACAAACTAAATCTTTATTTTGAAACCACTTTCACTTTTCAGATTTTAATAAAATTTAGCTTTCTGGAAAGCCTATGACATAAGGAAAAGGATTGCACAAGTTTTGCGAAAAAAAAAATTGCACATTTTTTGCAAACAACCTGTCAAAGGAAATTTGGTTATTTAAAATTTTGCAAAAACTTTTGCATATTTGAAATGGCATGGTCAAGGGCTTTTCAAAAATGTATAATTTTTCATTTTCTGGACAAATTTTTTTTGCTAACATTTTTACTATATAACTGGATTTTGCGATAAAAAATTCAATTTTTGCAAATTTGCACATTTTTGCAGATTCTAAAAGTAAAGCACAAGAGCTTTCTAATGATGTATCATTTGTCATTTTTGGACATAAAACATGGGATTTAGAGGGGGGGGGGTCAAATTGACCCCCCCCCCAGCATATCCTGGTTTTCAAGTACCCCAGCAGGGATAGGGTTAACATTAAAAATCAGGAACGCATTCTAAAAAAGAAACAAAATGCCAATGACTAGTGATGTATTAGACTAGACTGTAAAAGATTAATTAATGTATATTGCCTAGAAGTCTGGAACAGTATACATAAATATATAATATATAATATTCCCTTTATAAGCTCCAGATATACAGAAGGATAACACAGGATAATATATTCAATATAAGGCTGGGGGAGCATAAAAAACAGGGATTACTTATAAAAATCTATATACATACTTTGCTTGTCTGTCTGTCAGTTTGTTTTTATCCAATAAATGTCAAAACATCTCTAAACCGATCGTGCCCAAATTTTGTTAAGGACCTCACATGACCAGGACAAAGAAAGATTTATGTGTGCTTAAGTTGTCTCCAAAACTTTTTGATTTACATAACAATTTTGATAATCCACAAACAAATTTTTATAATCCGCAAAATTTTTATTCTATTTTTTTACAAAGAGAAATTGCTGAAAAATTGGGCAGTAATTAAAAGTTGAACTAGAAAATAGACGCTAAGCACCAGCCATAGTATATGTTCATTTTTTTATTAATGACTATTTTCCATTTTGCAACTTTAACCGAATATACCATAATTTAACTGGTTATATCCCAAAAAATCAAAACTTTCCCAATGTTTAATTTTCTATGTGGATTTTCATCATGTTTTTAAGAAATATTTTTGACAAAAACATTGTGGTTCAACTAAAAAAAAGATACTATACTCTCGATCGCACAATCTCCCCCCCCCCCCTCACATTTAAAGCCAGAGTTCTTGTTGCATTTCACTATATTGTGGAGACCCCTATAGTTAAGTATTATATGTTACCATTGTTAAAACTTCTTTTCCAAGAATCCCTTCCATCATTCTGATAACACTCCCACCCTAATTTTAAGTTCCTTAAAAGGAATATAGCTTAGAATTGTAAAAATTGATCGATGATGGTACAGAGTGAACCATGGGACTTGAGTAACGATTTTAATATCGTCTTTGTTAATAATTTTTTTAATTATTCCTATGGTGCCTACATGGAAAACTGTAAATGTTGTGTAAGCTTGAGTAAGATTTGTTTACTTTGATTGTGTATTTGTACTCAATAAAATGAGAAATTCCCGTACACAATTAACCTACAGTTGTTTTGTTCCTCTTCACTGTTAATCTTGTAGAAATGTCACAGAATATCATACGATGATCTGTAAACTACGCGACAGGTGTATGCCTGGGATTAGGCAATTCCCGTACACAATTAACCTACAGTTGTTTTGTTCCTCTTCACTGTTAATCTTGTAGAAATGTTACAGAATATCATACGATGATCTGTAAACTACGCGACAGGTATATGCCTGGGATCAGGCAATTCAAACCATACCCAGTTGTTCTAACACTAGTCGACAATAGCCATATTTATTTCCTTAAGATACATAAGAAGCAATCTGTATTGTATACTATAATTACTATACCATATAATACTATAAAACACTTAGTAAATGTTGAATATTCCTGTAACAAAAACTTTTTTGCTTTGCATAAAATTCTTCAAGCCTTTCTAAGATTTAAATAAACAATTTAATTACATGAATACATTATATATTTGAGACATCTAGTGGTTCCTAACTGAACTAGTTCTGAATAGTCTGAACAAAATGTCTGCGTTATTATACGTGTCTTATATGTCTGGCTTGCATAAATGGGCTGGTAACCTTGAAACATTATAACGGCAGGCTTAGTTCTATATAATAGAAGAACAAGAATAGATTAGGGAAAGGGAGAGGGGGGACTGGGAAGGGAAGAGGATTTTAGATTACTAAATATTTATCAGTTCATTTATTGACAAGTGAGTAGGCATTTTTTATTTGCATTGATTAATTTGTTTCATTAAGTACAATATGCAGTATACATTGTTGATACTATAGTACGCATTTAGTGTTATCACGCATAAACAAAGTGATAAATTAGAAACAATCCAGAGGATAAAATGCCATGCGTACGACAGAGATGGTGCTGATTGCACCTTTTCTCAAGACCTCAAAATTTATACCTGCCTGCACATCTATATATATATTATCTTTGCATGTGAATTATCAAAATTATCAAAATTTAATGCTTTTAACATCCTCGGATACTAAACGAACACTGATGCATCTATTATTGTTTACAAATTCCGCCCAGAGAGAACTGGTTTCAATATGTATACAGAGTATACACAACCGCAATTGCCTTTCCTTGCCTTACATTCTTGGGCTAATCTAAACTATAAAACAGGCGTGTGTCTCAAGCTAATAGCACCAGATCCCTATTGACCCTGCCTGAATTCGTACTGTACCTACTAGCCTATGCTTGCATGGGTGAATGCTACCCATCTTGTGACATTAACGTGTGTTTACAAAACATATTTTCTAGAAGACGGAAACTTCAACCATTGAAATTAGATAATACAATGCTATTTCTTAACAAAGACGATATTGTCTTCATTTAATTCCCAAGTTTAATGGGACACCTGGTAATATACAAACTATATATTGTTCCAACACCATTTGCAGTTTTATCTCAACAAAACATTATTTGTTAAGATACAAGAAGATTTTACAAAAAATGTACTTATCAAGTAGTTAACTATAAAGCAGTGCAATGGAGGTTTAATGGAAACCCCTATATTTAGAGCGTATCTTTTTATTTTGATCCAGGCATTTTTTAATTGACGGCGCTCCATATCGCAAAAAAATAGTCTGCAAAAATAAATTAATTCTGTTTAGCCATTGTGCTTGCAGTGGTAACCAAAAAACAGGTTTTTATGTAGTAAAATTTTGCTAAGTATTTTTTAATTAGGAATGGAAAGATTTGTTTAAATGTGTCCTGAATACTTTTGAAATTATATATAAGCTTAAACAATTAATAACGTTCCATTATTTCCTAGTTACTACTTCTCTGCTGTTGCAGTCGGATCGCTTCACGTACGAGAGCTTTGGGAAACCTGTCGGTCGCAGGGTGCAATTTAAACTTTCTAGGTATAAAATCTGAGTAAACAATCTAGGTATAGAATAGGAGTAAATATTAAAGAACTGTTTCCTTCTGATAAGTAAACTGTCCAAACTTGCGTTCAATATCATCTCTGCTCGTCACAGGATCAGTCATAGCCCAGTGTAATGTTGTATCAGAATCAGATCGCAGAACCTAGAAGTATCAGAATTATAATATATAATAATCAGAATTATAAACTAGAAGAATCAGAATTATAAACTAGATAAACTAGAAGAATCAGAATTATAAACTAGAAGAATCAGAATTATAAACTAGAAGAAAGAATTATAAACTAGAAGAATCAGAATTATAAACTAGAAGAATTAGAATTATAAACTAGAAGAATCAGAATTATAAACTAGAAGAATCAGAATTATAAACTAGAAGAATTAGAATTATAAACTAGAAGAATCAAAATTATAGCCTAGAAGAATCAGAATTATAATATATAAGAATCAGAATTATAAACTATAAAAATCAGAATTATAACCTAGAAGAATCAGAACTATAAACTATAAGAATCAGAATTATAACCTAGAAGAATCAGAATTATAACCTAGAAGAATCATAATTATAAACTAGAAGAATTATAATTATAAACTATAATAATCATAATTATAAACTAGAAGAATCATAATTATAAACTAGAAGAACCAGAATTATAAACGATAAGTATCAGAATTATTAACTATAAGAATCAGAATTATAAACTAGAAGAATCAGAATTATATCCTTGGAGAATCAGAATTATAATCTAGAAGAATCAGAATTATAATCTAGAAGAATCAGAATTATAAACTAATAGAATCAGAATTATAACCAAGAAGAATCAGAGTTATAAACTATAAGTATGAAAATTATATAAACTAGAAGAATCAGAATTATATCCTAGGAGAATCAGAATTATAATCTAGAAGAATGAGAATTATAAACTAAAAGAACCAGAATTATAAACTAGTAGAATCAGAATTATAAACTAAAAGAACCAGAATTTTTACCTAGAAGAATCAGAATTTCAAACTATAAGAATCAGAATTACAAACTATAAGAATCAGAATTATAAACTAGAAGAATCAGAATTATAAACTATAAGTATCAGAATTATAACCTAGAAGAATCAGAATTATTAACTATAAACATCAGAATTATAAACTAGAAGAATCAGAATTATTAACTATAAACATCAGAATTATAAACTAGAAGAATCAGAATTATAAACTAGAAGATTCAGAATTATAAATAGAAAAATATTAATTATAAACTAGACGATTCAGAATTATAAGCTAGAAAAATAATAATCCTAATTGTGCATCTCATCTATGGATAACCACCCAAATTAATTTTCTGCATGCAAAATTAGTGTATAATTAAACACATTACATCTTTATATTTCAGTTTCTTAATTAAAGTTCTGAAATGTATGGCTTAGTACAGCTATTTTTCTTTTATCACATATTTATTTTCTTATTAGGAATAATCAAATGACTTTGAACCTATGATTTCTGAAAATGTTCAGGTTTTCATTTCAGTATCAATCTTTGAAAGTGCCCCTGTTAAAGAAGTAAGCTTAAAAATTTAGAATAGTGGATATCAAGATCAATATTAATTTATAATTAATTTAATTATAAGTTTCATCCACAAAAGTGTATACAAGCACACAAATCCAGTGGCGTTTAGAGGAAGGCCAATCAAAGATGCCGGGAAATTTGAAATTGTTGCACGCAATTTAAACTCTCATTGACTGGAAAGTGGCAGAGAGAGAAAACGTGAAGAATAACAGATTACATAGGATGTCAAAAGTGTTCACATTGGATATTCAGATCAAGCCATCGGGATTAAAACTTAAATTAAATTAAAACTTAAATTAAAACATCCTTTAAAATATTGAATATTTAAATACTTACCCTGAATGTTTCCTCTACAAGAAGACGACCCCAGGGTAGATTATCAGGATCAATATCCTCAGCTGCAAGGTAGGAAACATACGTTGCAAACCCTGAAATAAAGATTGTTCCACTGGACCCTAAACAACGCCCCCCCCCCTGTAGTCGATTTTGAAGTGTCGGAAAGCCTTAGGCTCTAACTCACTTTGTTTGTACCTCTAGACCTTTACATTATTAAACATTAAAGCTTTAGTTTCTAGCTTTTGGTTTTAAATCTTAATTAATAATTAGCTAAACTCTCATTGGTTTTGTGAGAGAGCTTACAACCTTTAAATAACAGTGAGATAGCTTGTAGAGAAAGGAAACGTAACTAACAAAGGAGAAAATTAACCAAATAATAAAAATACTTAATGCTTTTAACACCCCTGCACTTTAATTTAATTTGTTGCCCCTGGAACAATGTTTTTATTATTTTTAATTATTAATGAAGACTCTCGTTGATTTTTGTACACTTATCCTGAAATCTGGACTGCAATCTTCCCTTGGAATCATTTAATTTAATTGTTAAAATTTTGTTGTATCTTAAATATTTCCTAAAAAAGATAAAAAAAAAGAAGAAATTTTTATTAAAAAAAAAGTTTTAAATTATATTTTGTTTAATAAGATGATGTTTTGTTGTATCTTAAATATTTCCTAAAAAAAGGAAAAAAAGAAGAAAAATTTTATAAAAAAAAAGTTTTTTTGTTTTACCTTCATTTAACCACATTTGTTCCCACCAATCAAGAGTTACTAATATCAAACAAAAGTTTAATCATATTTTTAGTTTATTCATTGTACTTAATATTGGTTCTCATTTTGATACATTTAATAGCATTTATAGACGTTTTCTAATACCCGTCTTTAAACCTAAAAAGGAATTGAGTCTTTGCCACAAACTCAAATTTTCTTATCCCTATATCTTTGCCACCTACAAATATAAATTGATATTTTACACTTATATTATTTGATGTAATAGAATTTATACTTTGAAATATCTAAGTTATAGGGATTAGAAATTAAATTTTGAGGCTAGTAATTAGATTCTTTCTGAAAATTAGAATAATAATTGATAATTGTTTTAATGAAATTAAACATGTTTTTTATTTGTATTATGTCAAAATTCTATTTAAAATGTCAAAGTTTTGTTTACATGTCAATGTTTTGTTTAAAATGTCAAAATTTTGTTATTTACAACAATGTCAACATTTGTTTTTAAAATGTCTGACTTTTTTTTCTAAATGTCTGACATTTGTTTCTTAATGTCTGAATCTTGTTTCCAAATGTTTGACTTTTGTTCTAAATGTATGATTTTTTTTAAATGTCTGACTTTTGCTTAAAAATGTCTGACATTTGATTCTAAATCTTTTACTTTTTGTTTCTAAATATCTAACTTTTATTTTCCTAGATTTCCAAACCATTGATGAGCCAGCTCATGAGCAACTACAGAAGAAACCAACCATCTTAAATAGTTCACAAAATAAAAAACATAAATTTTATGTTTTATCATTCTAATGTATGAATAAAAAAGTTCCTTGCCCATTTATATGTTCATTAAAACTGGCCAAACGGTTAAACAACTAGGCTGAAACTTTTTGAGAGAACCCATGGGTACCCCGGGGGTTACAATGACATAATTAGAAATTATTCTTTTTGAATTTCACGAGCATGTCGGGCACTTATGCTAAGATCATAATTCAAGACCAAGCTCGGGTAAACGACCGGAGTAAACTGGGCAACACCCGGGGACTTCAGCTAGTATGTAATATACTAACTTGAGAACCCAGAGTTTATTATGGTGTATCGTGTATCTATAGTCATAATTAATCCCACCATTTACCGTCATTTGGATTTTATATTTGTGACACTGCAACAAAAAATATGTTTTTTTAGCCTAACTGTCCCTCTGGGGAGTTCCCTAAAAAAAGTCAGCTAGTTTTATCCAGCTATAACGTACATATATATGTATTTTCCTATAACAGTGTACACAAAACCAACCAATGTTTGCGGTGAAATCAAAATAAAATATTTTTAAAATCTGTCAGTTAAAATTTAGTTGTTTAAGTTATTTTGCTCAACAAACATTTTTTATTTTATTTTGTATTTTACCTTTCTTCCGAAAGTCCAGGCTTCACTGTAAAATTAAGATTTTCATAATATTTTGTTTCAAGCACAATGTTTGTTAAACTTCAAAAAAGTTGTCCAAAAATAATATATCTATTTTTTTTTGAAAATTTTCCTTCGCTTGGGTCCACAAGAATAGTTCTTGGGTCGAACAGTACAAGACCCCAGTTCTCCATTGCTCCAAATTTCTAGTATTGTCCCTTTAATTTCATAAATTAAAAATCAAAATTTCTAGACAGTCCCTTTAAATTTAAATTGTATTTCGATGAAAGATCAATGCAAAGATCCAATACCTTTAGAATATGTTAAAAACGGTTCAATGAAATACATTTTTAGATCAATCAAATTTTTATATTATTTGGTCAAAAAATCTAAAAATTTGAAAAGCCCAATTTTCCTTGATCTGGATGAACAAGTAAGGCTGATGGATCATATAAATTTAATCCCCAATTCTCCATGGCAACCAGATCTTTCTATAGATATGTCCTTTCACAGAGAAAATTAAAGGAATCATAAATTAAACTAAAGTTTGAAAACTTACAAATTATAGAGTCCAATCCCGTCTCTGTACATTAATCTTAATTATATGAGTGAACTCTCATTAAATGGCGGGTAAAATGGTAAAATTTCAAATTTCCCAGCTTCTGATACACCACACTGATTGGTTAAATTTTATAAACCTTACAGGATATAAACACAAGATTAGATTAGTCTCAAGATTAAGAAAAAGCAAGAATCAACACTCGTAGCTAAAGTCTAACTCTTTGTGGGTAACCCAGTAACCCAGTAGCACCCAGTAGCACCTAGTAGCACCCCAGCACCCAGTAGCACCCAGCCCTAACAAAAAAGTTAAGTGAAGTAAATTTCGTAAAACGTCCGTGAAAGGTCAAGGTCTTAAGTAATTTATATAAAAGGTTATTGTTTTAAAAGAAAGGGACTGTTCCTGTTCTTCAACAACTAAGTCCATCTTTGGTAGAGAGTATTCAACACCGAAATATTCACCATAGAAATCAAGAACCCTGAAAAAAAGCTTTCAAAAATACGACATTTATACAACTTATAATTGGCATTAAGCTATGCAAGTATTTACACATACTTAAAAAAAATCAAATCTGAAATGAATTTTTAATTTAGTCATTTATTTGTTCATTGATGTCAAGAATCAAGACTAATACTAGACATTTCCTAGGACCAATATCTGCTGAATAATCAGCCCTTCCTTCTAGTTTATCATCTAATGAACTCCAGGCTAAACATTACCTAGGACCAATATTTGCTGAATAATCAGCCCTTCCTTCCAGTTTATCATCTAATGAACTCCAGACTAGACATTACCTAGGACCAATATCTCCTGAATAATCAGCCCTCCCTTCCAGTTTATCATCTAATGAACTCTAGACTAAACATTACCTAGGACCAATATCTCCTGAATAATCAGTCCTTCCTTCCAGTTTATCATCTAATGAACTCCAGACTAGACAGTACCTAGGACCAATATCTGCTGAATAATCAGCCTTTCCTTCCAGTTTATCATCTAATGAACTCCAGACTAAACATTACCTAGGACCAATATCTGCTGAATAATCAGCCCTTCCTTCCAGTTTATCATCTAATGAACTCTAGACTAGACATTACCTAGGACCAATATCTGCTGAATAATCAGCCCTCCCTTCCAGTTTATCAACTAATGAGCTCTAGACTAGACATTACATAGGACCTATATCTGCTGAATAATCAGTCCTTCCTTCTAGTTTATCATCTAATGAACTCGAGACTAAACATTACCTAGGACCAATATCTGCTGAATAATCAGCCCTTCCTTCCAGTTTACCATCTAATGAACACCAGACTAGACATTACCTAGGACCTATATCTGCTGAATAATCAGTCCTTCCTGCCAGTTTACCATCTAATGAACACCAGACTAGACATGACCTAGGACCTATATCTGCTGAATAATCAGTCCTTCCTGCCAGTTTACCATCTAATGAACTCCAGACTAAACATAACCTAGGACCAATATCTGCTGAATATTCAGCCCTTCCTGTCCAGTTTACCATCTAAAGAACTCCAGACTAAACATTACCTAGGACCAATATCTGCTGAATAGTCAGCCCTCCCTTCCAGTTTATCATCTAATGAACCCCAGACATAATATTACCTAGGACCTATATCTAATGAATAATCAGCCCTTCCTTCCAGTTTATCACCAATGAACTCTAGACTAAACATTACCTAGGACCAATATCTGCTGAATAATCAGCCCTTCCTTCCAGTTTATCATCTAATGAACTCTAGACTAAATATTACCTAGGACCAATATCTACTGAATAATCAGCCCATCCTTCCAGTTTATCACCTAATGAACTCTAGACTAAACATTACCTAGGACCAAGATTTGCTGAATAATCAGCCCTTCCTTCCAATTTATCATCTAATGAACTCCAGACTAAACATTACCTAGGACCTATATCTGCTGAATAATCAGCCCTTCCTTCCAGTTTATCATTTAATGAACTCTAGACTAAACATTACCTAGGACCAATATCTGCTGAATAATCAGCCCTTCCTTCCAGTATACCATCTATTGAACTCCAGACTAATAAACATTATCTAGGACCAATATCTGCTGAATAATCAGCCCCCTCCCTTCCAGTTTATCATCTAATGAACTCCAGACTAAACATTACCTAGGACCTATATCTGCTGAATAATCAGCTCTTCCTTCCAGTTTATCCTCTAATGAACTCCAGACAGCAACATCCTAAACATTTTTTTCATATTAAAGGGACTGTAAGCCTAAATTCAAGTAACCCTCAATTTTAAAGATGACAATGTTTGATTTACATACGTACCCTTGAAAGCTTTGAATGGTCAAGTTTGGATGAGATATCTATATATGTGTTTCTTTCAACTGTCTATTTTTTGCGGTTTCTTTGCGAAAGTGACTTGCGCATTTTTTGCTTAAAAGAAGCAATGAAGCAACACACAGAAATAAAACAACGTTATCTTCAACATTTTTGATCAGATTAATATTTCAATCGGGCATTGCCATCTTTATTACGCGTGCAGTCCCTTTAATTGTTTTAAAAAGTTGATTTCTATAAGATGTTAAAGGGACTGTCATTGTAAATTCAAGTGACTCTCCATGCAAAGATGGCGATGTCCGATGCACAACGATACCTTTAAAACCTTAATCTGATTAGTAATGTGTAAGATAAGTCGTTATTTTAGCTTTAACAAGTTTAGTTATGACAACTTCCTCCATTGTTTCTGTAGCAAAAATCCGCAAGTCACTATTGTATAGAAACAACAATTAAAAATAGTAATGTTTCTAAATTGTGAATTGTAAGCACATGTTCACATAATTCATACTTGATGCATACAAGGCTTTAAAGGGAACTGCTGTATATTGGACATACCGTTCTACACTTGAAATCACAGTTTAAAAGTGAAATAAAAACTTGTCCAAAAGCAAAAAAAAAATATATTTAAAAATTGTTTGTGATTTAATAAAAATTATAAAAAGATGTTTTTTTTCTAATCTTACCTGGGTAATATTTGTGCTCACAAAATCAGTGATTGCCAAGGCGAACAGGTAAACAGACATCTTCTCAGAGTTCTAGAAATTATCTTTGTTATTACCAAATAGATTGTAGTACAACAGATGGCAACGCAGAATTTGTACACTCTCAGTACAGCTGTATTCTTAAGTTACAAGTGTCAACTTATTTTTTTTGTCCGACATAATTATTAATAGGAGTGATAATTTTAGAATAAAGTGCTTATATTACAGTAAAATAAGTGCAATTTTATGTGATCTTTATTTTCTGTTTTAACACTTTTTTATTTCATCTTGCAAAACATGTCAACTAATGTGAGAAAATTTCGTTTTCCTTGTTATATTTGACACTTGTGACGTCGTGTATAATGGTCCATTTCTCCGTCGCAACCTATTGTACTTGATAAACTATTTGGTTATTACTTACAGTGAAAGCCAATAGTAGGAAGGTGACTTTAAGAATCAAGTTATAACTTTAATAAGTCCAAACTCCAATGAGCATGAGACACAGCAATTGTGAACTGTAAGCAGGCCAAATTTACTAAACTAGGCTTTTAGGGCGCTTCGCGCCCATCTTCTATTTCAATTGTAAACATGTTCTCTTTGTAAACATTGTTAAAAAAAACGAAAAAAATTTTGCGGGTTTATACAATTATTTTTGTGGATTTACAATATTTAATAAAAATTGAGTTTTGTTGGAGGCAAATTTTAAATTTTGATCATCTAGAAACCTGCTCGAGGGACATGTGAAGCCCCATACAAAATTTGGGCTCGATCGGTTCAGCCGTTTTGACGTTTATTGGACACAAACAAACAGACAAGAAAAGTATATATATATAAATTAGTGATTTTAGTAAAACTATTTGCTTTGAGACAACAACTAAAGTATTGAAATAATGTCGCCTTCCTGTTCTATTGTTTACTGAATATTACTGTATTTCAGAGTAATCTCTATAACTTGATGTTGGAAACCTTTGATATTTTAAACCATGAATTCTACTCAAAGTTTAAAATAACAATCAGGTTTCAAAGATTGAGAGACGATTTTGGTGCTTTGAGATTTAGGTCTTTAACCCTCAATGAACCAACAATATGGGGCCAAATTATACCAGGTTTTTGTTTTTACCTTCTAACTCAAAATAAATTTCCGACGACTCCCCTGAAATTTTAGCACAACTATATCTTTAAAAAGATGTTTTTTTTAAATACATTTTTTTTAAATTACGTTTTTCAATAAAAGGGCCAAATTGACCTTTACCCTTAGAACTTATCGTAAACAACCAACTTGAATACAAAGAGTTACAAGAATTATTAAAAAGAAAAGAATAAAAAAACAAGCAAAGCTTTGAACCTGAAGTGTTTAAATATCTACAGTCTACAGGTATCTACTGACATATGCTTTCTAGCAAATATTCCATAATCTTTATATACGCTCTTTGCTTGATCATTTATAGGTTCTCTAAAATCATATTTAAGACCAAGTGCGGGTAAACAGCGGAAGTTATTATGAGTAGCCTGGGCAACGCAGGGGACTCCATCTACATGCACTATAGTTTCAGTAGAAGTAAATATTTCCATTTACTGATTGCACCGATATAAGGATTCATATCTCTTATTTGATAATGAGATAGATAGACAGATGGATATTACCGCCATCTATTTCTATTGGTTCAGAATAGACAACAAACACATGACTGAACCCTGATTGGATCAGACGCTTATGGACTCGGCATACAGGAGTGTCTAGTTGTTTAAAGTATTACAAACAGGGAATATTAATAAAACTTAAAAGATTGATTAAAGATAAAAGAAGATAAGTTCAGAAGAAAGATAGATGAATAATAAACTAGAGAACAATATATTTATCTTGGAATTTATAAATTTTAAAATTTTTCTACCTTTTAGTCTTATAGTTAGTGCCATTTTCTTCACATTTGATTAGGGGCATTAACAGAATTTAGAGATGGGGGGGGGGGCACTGATAGACATATAGATAGATAGACAGATAAATAAATATATAGACTGATAGATATACAGACACCCTGATAGAGATATAATAGACAAACAGACAGATACTTGATAGATAGAAAGATAGACACATAGACAGTATGATATATGTAAATGATATATAAAATAGAAAGGTGTATACATATCATCATATGTAAATCTAATGGATATATTTGCTGATTAATATATTTAATAGTTTCTCTATGCTGTATGCTCATTAACAATGATAAAATGTGTGAAAATTTCTTGTGAAACTGAACATTTTTATCGGTATTTTGCCGTCACATTGTGGGGTCAATTTGACCCCGAGTATTGTGCTCAGAAGTTCGAAGCCAATTTACTCTATAAAATAAAAGTTATATCAATTTTGTTCCTTTATAGATCTAAAATTTAAAGCCTTTGTAATTTGGAGAAAAAAATACTAAAGCTTGGTAAAACAGTTGCTGGGTCACATTGGTCCTCTGAGCTTGGTCCTTTACAGGCACCTCTACCCCTTTAGTAAAAGTAAATTGAACCTATATGAAGCATAAAGCCTGACCGCGTCAACCTTGTCGCACCGGCTTGTCCTGTTCATAGAGCTAGGTACAGTACAAACCGGGACTGGAAAGGTTGACCTGGCTCGGAAATTCAAATGTACTACAGCTGCCATTGTTTAGGATGTTAAAGCAATTAGGTATAAAAGGGATAATTATCTTTGAAAACATTGGTTGCAGATGTAACAGGCATCTAACTAAGTTAGAAGTATGCCGTAACAAATTTTAATGAATTCTCTTATTAAAGGAAAGTCTAAAAACTAATAGTATTATCTAACAAGTTGTTATCTTGTATAGTATTTCTTATTATACACAATTTGGGGGGAATCGTCAATAGATCTTTATAGCTAGAAAATAGGACGACATTTCTGAAATGGCCTTCTAAAATACCTGGGCTTCTTAATGTTCATGTTGCTATAACATAGGTGCTGAGGAACCGGTAAAACCTTTGGATGCTAGCAGGTAAAATACATTTTCCCAAGTCATTAGCCCTATTAACATTTCTCCTTTTATAGAAGATGGCGCCATACCAACCGGTTCTCTACCAACTGTTTACAAGAAGCGGTTCTACCCTGGTTTCATGATAAAATTCAACTTTACTTGCTCAATTGCTGTCAAGATCTATATTATTTTACCTTAAAGCCCATTGAGACACCTGAATTTTCCTTAAGTCTCCCCCCCGAGATCCTTCAAAATATATTACAACATTCGACCAATCCTGTTCAAGATGCTATTGCCTTGTCCCAAGTTGTGAATGGACCACTGGAATATATTATACAAACTCCAGAATTTTATCATTTTTTAACCTCTAGTTTAAATCATTTTAATTTTAAACATTTCCCCTTTTCACCTTTTGATTTCTTTTTACCGCCTCCCAAATCTCTAGCCAGAGTTTATTTTACCTGTAATCCGATTTGGTTCACCGATGTCAATTTCGCTCAAAACTTTAATAATGTTTTTGATCCTGTTATCGAAACCACCTATGGCCTGTTACTAAGTAAAATAGATCAATTTGTGTTTAACTGTACTTGTTGCGGCTGTCGACACATGCAACTCTATAGCCTATAATTTTTTCAGATAAATGGATAATGCTCAAATTCTAACTACTCTGCTAGCCAATCAATATGAACTGTATAAAGGACTGGTCATTCAACCCATGCTTTTCTTGCAACAACATTTACCCGCCTATATTGTGCAACTTTTGCAGCATTTTTGGTCATTAAATCTAGCAATCTGTGTAGCCGGATCTGCAGCCAGTTATGCCGCTGGAGTCACTCAACACTTTCAAGACATTGATGTTTTTTTAACCACTGATGTGCTAAAGTATAAGCCAACAACTTTTAAAGGCTACCCCAATAATTAGTATTTGTTCAGTCGTTTGAGTGTTTGCTTGACTCATCACAACTATCAATCGGATCAAGTTTCTTTTTCTCTCTATCCGAGAAATGGTTTTACAGGATCCTCTTGGAAAAAACTCCAACTCGAGGATACCACAGTCTTTACATTGAAAACCTACGAATTAAGATGTCGATTTTTTTCATGCTCCTATTGAACCTTGTTTTGCCAATTTACAAATTATCAAACAAGTGTCCTGGTTGCATACTAATGGTCTCCTCTTTGCCCAGGATATATTAAAGCATTTTGATATTCAAGAAGCCCAATATTCCATCTATAAGGAGCAACTTCTTCATCGCCCGGATGCGCCCTCTGCCTTGCAACTTTTTCAGCACATGGTAAGCTCTTATTCTTTGGTTAATTTTCTTATGTTTAATTTCTTTTCTAATTTCAGATCTTTTACCAACATCCTACTTATAAACGAGTTTTAAAATATACCCGCTATATTTTAAAGAAAAAAGCATGAAAGTGAATTTGAACACCACTAGTTTTCAAAAACTAGCCTCACCACCCATTCTTAAATTTTATGAGTAACATCTCATTGATAGTCTATGCTTTTTTCTATATCAAAAAAAAACGCACCACGAACAATATGAACCTTGGTTAAATAACCTCATCAATTATACACCCATTAAAAATAGCGGACGCTATTACCACACTAAGTGGACTATTCACAAACTCCTAAATTATATATGTGTAACCTTAAATGTGAGAATTACCATTCTAAAGAAAACCGATACAATAGGAATATTTTTTTCTTCCTACTTTACACATCTCAACAACAACAGCTTGTCTCCCTATGTTTTTATTCATCAAAAAGGTAGACAAGGCGGCTTATATCTATTAAAAGAGAAAATATTTTTCCCTTTTATTCACAGTACCGTTGAAACACAATCTTTAACACAAGTTGAACAACTCTTAAAGGAACGCTATAACGTGTATGAATTTTCTCTACTGCCCAATTGTCAAGCAGATCCCTTGCAACATATTGATTCTCATGTTATTCTTTTGGCTGCAGACTCTATGCTTACCCAAGAAATTCAACATCTACACTGCATAGGTAACCTACAAAAAACTACTTATAAATGTTTTTAGCTAACTGGGGCTTAGCTGAATCCACAGAAACTTTATACATAATTCTGGTGTATGATCCTGTTTATGAATGGACCTGTATTTACAACCCGCTTTTAAAGAATCCCTCCTCCGAGCTAAGTGTACCTTTTAAATCAACACCGGTTCAACGAGTGATTGAATACACAAAGCAAGGTAGGAAAACTAAACTGGATGAAACCCAATGTGTGTGCCATGGTTTACAAGACTATTATAATTCAACGGCTCACCACAGGCTGTTTAAACCAGTAGGTTTAAAAGAAAAATTTAAAGAAGGATCCCTGAAAGAAGAAACTATGATTCAAAGCATATGTTTAGCTAAAGTTCCCGAGACAGATTTTTTTGCTCAACATAAGATGGAAATTTTTTATCTGGCTACAAATGCAAAAAATCAACATCACACAGAACCTAATGATACCAACATTACCTGTATGATTACCCAATGGTTGTATTATTGTTATCAACAAGCGATCGTCAGTAAACTTGTTAAAAAAGCTTTGTTAAGTTCCCTTATGAACAAACTAGAAATTCTTATTCGCGATCTAGTGAAGGTTAGTGACCGACAATATTCAGACGTTTATACCAAAGCCCTTCTTAAATGCGAAGGACTTATTAACAAAAGTTTTCTTATCTCTTTCAATGGCTCTTGTTATGATTTACCGCTTTGTGAAAAATATTTCTGGAATGTACAGCTGAAACACAATTTTTCCTAAACCCTCTTCAAGAAGGCAACGGCAATACAAAGTATAAATATCAAAATCAATCAATGGCGCCAAGAAAAAAAGTGTAAAATGCTTTTAACTTTTAAAAATGCTCGTTCCCTGCAGGAACCCAACATCAATCTAGTCATGCTAGGCAAGAAATTTAACATTGACATGTCTAAAGGATTATTCCCTCATGCTGTAAGTGTGAGCGTCCAAAATTTAAAACAGACAACACAACTTCCACCTGCCACTTCAACATCCTGGTTCAATATACTTTCCAATAGCAAACCCAGTGATACAGATATCCAGCAAGCTCATCTCGATTTTGAAAATTGTGGTGCCCGCAATCTCTATGAATATGCAATATTCTATCTGGATCGAGATACTCAAGTGCTATTTCAAGTATTTCTACAAATGTTAGAAGCATGGAATCAAGCTGGTGTTAACATTATTTTATCGCGACAATTTAGTAGTGTAGTTTTTAAACTTTTCTACATTCAAAATAAGCTCAATGATGTTTTGCATTGTTAAGGAGCTTAACATAGTGTTTACAATCTTTTCTCCGTTTCAAATGTCATAATTTAAATCTTAATATATTTCTTCATGAAATCTTGTTGTTATGCAATTCCATCCTGGGTTTATGAAATCAATGCCTGAGGCATGTGAAAGTTACATAGACCATACGTAAGAATTGGAAATACTTATTTTCAAACCACCCTTGCAAATCTATGTATTTAAAATGTTTGTAAAGTTTAACATCTATATCTGGGCTGTAAAAACTGTATGTGCACTTTTTCACATTTCCGTGAATCAAACTTTAGTAAACACCCTAAGCTAGGGCCTTGTGTATTCAGGTCATGAAGCGTATCTAGATTCATCAATACAACCAGTACTCGGAAGACTCCTATGGGTTCAACACTGGAATAGATTAAGACTTCAGAAGTTTAGAAGACCAGATTCAGATTCAACCCAAGATCTAGATTGGTCCTGCAGATTCAGAGACAGATTATGATAGATTCTTGTTTGACCAGAAAAGGTCCAACACTGGATTAGATTAAGATTCAGTGCTTAAAAGATCAGATCCCGATTCAAGATTCACCAACAAAAGATCTAGATAGGTCCTGCAGGTTATGAGACAGAATTAGCTGAATTCAGACAGCTCTTAGATCCTTGATTTACCCGAAAGATTTGAAGATTAACCAATAAAGATTGCTTGAACTATTTATGATAAATAAAATCCTTTCACCTGATTATGATCTTTATTCCAATACAGTCGTCATTCCTTTAATCTTCATAGCATATAGCACCTGGAAAAGTGGAGGATCCGTTAGCCAATATTATTGTGGATCAATCCATGGTAGGAGGTTACACATGTGCTATGCTCATGGCGAAATTAATCAAAATTTTATCATTAACCAAAATTTAAACTATTTTACCTATCCACACACCGCTACAGTTTTCCCAGCCTTTCATACGCTGGGTTTGTATGAACATCCCTGTCAACATATTATAGGACTTGATATTCGCTCCCAATATGCGCATAGCTCTAGTTTAGAGTTGCCCTACAGTGTGCCTGTTATTCTACAAACTAATAACGTCAAACGTATTGAAAAGAAACCCTTTATTGATATTATCAGTTTTTGTAAAGCCCTTCAAAACAATCCACAGCAGTTAAAAGTGCAAACCCTCAATTCTCAGGATAAAATATGGCGAGAGGAATATTATGCTGTTAGCCATTGGTTAAAAACTTGTATGCTAGAGCAAGAAGTAAATATAAATCAGTTTAAAGTAAACCTGTGTTACCCTAGAAACCAGCAACGTCGCACGACCAGTCCCATTAGGTCAAGATAGGTCAGATTAGGTCGGGTTACGTCAGATTACCAAACTGGTTGGAACATGACCAGTCCCCCTAGGTCGTGTTTGGTCAGGTTAGGTCGGGTTAGGTCAAATAACCTAACTGGTCTGATACTGGTCTTAACCTGACCAATCCACTTAGGTCGGATTTGGTCGAGATTGGTTGAGTTATGTCAGGAGACCTAACTGGTCGGAACATGACCAGTCCTTCTAGGTCATGTTTGGTCAGGTTAGGTTGGATTAGGTTGAGTTACCTAACTGGTCTCATACTGGTCTTAACCTGACAAATCTACTTAGGTTGGATTTGGTTGTGATTGGTTGAGTTATGTCAGGAGACCTAACTGGTTGGAACATGACCAGTCCCCCTAGGTTGTGTTTGGTCAGGTTAGGTCGGGTTAGGTTGAGTTGCCTAACTGGTCTCATACTAGTCTTAACTTGACCAATCCACTTAGTTCGGATTTGGTCGAGATTGGTTGGATTAGGTCGGACTTGGTTGCTTTACCTAGCTGGTCCTAACTGCTCATAACTTGACCTTTTAGTCAGATTGGATTACCAAACTGGTCATCTGGTCACAACCTAACCATGTGCCCTTAAGTCGGATTTAGGTCATATTAGGTCGGATTAGGACCTTCTGAGTTTCGCCACTAGATGTCTCCACCTGAAATTTAAATAAAAGCCATGGTGTTATAAAAGGGGGGGGGAGGAAGGGGTAGTGCCGAGTGGGGTGGGGGTAGGGGTATCAACAACAGAAGGACAGTATGGTGTGAATGTAATACCAGGGGGAGGGGGAGAGTTAAAGTGTAGCAGTACTAATAGAATAAATTAGACTCTGCTCAGTGGTTAATAAATAGGATGAATAAATTTCTAGTTTGGTGATTTGGACGTCAAAACTTTGGTCATTTGGACGTCAAAAGTTTGGTCATTTGGACGTCAAAAGTTTGGTCATTTGGACGTCCAAAGTGACGTCATTTCGACTTCAAAAATTAGGTTGTGAGGATGTAAGAATCCTTGTGTTAAACGTCCTCAACACGTCCTCAACACCTAACATACGACGTTGCCGGACGTCCCATTGGTAATTATTGACGTCCTCATGACGTCCTTAGGACGACTTCTGGTTTCTAGGGTACACAGCTTTTAGTGCTTCGGGGCAAGTTAACTTTAGTCATTTCTTTGTAGATGCCTATGTCACACTAAAATTATACTTTTTAATTACAACAGTTTTCCTCATGGTTGTAAAAGATCTTGTTGTGTCAAGGATGGTCATACTATTGTATATGCCAAAAAATTTAATGCAACAACTCAAATTATCGAATATTTAATGAGACGGTTTTATAATTTATTATTATTATTTACACAAATATGAATAAACTAAAAGAAACTATATGATCGATGAAAATGAATAATAATCAGTAGAGGATGGATATTCAGGTTCTTCTTCCACCTCACATCGAAAGGGTTGATTTCCAACTAACTCGTCCCCGGGAACCTTGCTCCACCCTAGCCTGGGGTTTAACCCTAGCTTCTCCGGCCTATCGGGCCGACACACACTAGCACAACGCCCTCTGAGATAACGGACAGCGTCGCTTGGATTAAAAATAGACTCGGCTTGGCTTGTTTCCAAATTTTCAAGTAAACAACAAATTTAACCGTTATTATTATTATCTGTATTTACAGCAGGGATAGAAATAAACATCCCCTGATAGCAACGCTCTTAAAATCCCTTGAGCCGCGCTGATTGTAAAAGATCAACAAAAATCACAACATCATTACAATACTCCCATAAATCTGGAAAGACGAGCTTCCTCTGATGGCAAGCATGAAATTCTTTTGAAACTAATAGAAATTTGGAATAAAGCCACTCTCAATACTAGTGTGGAAATAGAAATCTATGATACCAGTGATTATGATCATCAACCCTTTCCCAAGAGGAACCCTTACTTCTAAATAGCATTCCTCCCCAACAATCCTAAGCCACTTTTTTCAGAATATATATGAGAAAAAGTATAAAGGGTTCTTAGTTAGATTTAAAATTAAAAACCGAGTAATGTGTTCCGGCAATTGGCTATTGCATTCAAAGAAGTTTTATCCAGCCCAAAACAATGTATAGTGAACACATGAAAGCTACTTATGCTTCTCAAAAAACTATGGGACCTGCTGTTCTAGGGTTACACACTTTTAAAGGAATCAAAGTTATTCACGCTTCCTATCTTTTATATTTAAAAGAAAATTTGATTTTGTGGAAGAGCCCCTTATTATTACATGCTGGTTTGTATTGTCACTCACCCTACCTGAAAGAAGATATAACTCATCACTTACAATTGCGACAAACCATTAAAGAAAAATTAAAAAGTGCTACCCTTTCTCCGGATGATCCTCACAAAGCTGAACTTTTGTATCTAGACACCAATAGTTGTTATTGGGCTGTGTATCATAAAAATCTAGCTAATAATGTAGCACCTCATATGAAAAATAGTTATGAGAACAAAACAAAAATTCCTATGTTGATTCTACTACTTTATTCTTATCACAGAACACATTGCGCAAAGAATGAGTATTTTTGGCGAAAAAATGTATAAACTACATTTTGACTCACAAGAACCAGAAGTTCATCTTAAAGGAATCAAAAAAGGTTTGCACAAAGAATTTAAAGATTCCACACATTCATTATACGCAAAAGATAAAACAGTAATTGTTCAATCCGGTTTTCGTTGACAGGCAGGCGGTGGTGTTCATTTAATCACAGAAACTAAATATATTTTAAATGGTGTACAACCTAAAAAAAGATTTTTCATCCATAGTCAGCACAGTTATACATAGGGTTGTTAATCGTTTTTGTAAACGATTGTTAGACGATCGTTTAACGATCGTTTTTTGTTTCGATTTCAAAAACGATTGTTTCGTTTTTGGAAAAAAACGATCGTTTTTAAAAACGACCCACTCATTATAAACTTTTAGAAAACGAATAGCGATTGTTTTTGAAAACAATCGTTTTTATTAAAACGATTTGCGACCGTTTTTTATACAATTGTGTTTTAAAAAAATGATCCTTTTAAAAAAAAAATTTTATTGACAATTATTTTAACGATTGTTAACGAATGGTCGTCGTTAACGATCGTTAACCAAGGGTCGTCAATAAAGATCGCTAACAAAAGGTCGTCGTTAACGATCGTTAACGACGGGTTGTCATTAACGATCGTTAACAAAACGACGAACTTTATCAAAACGGTCGTTTTTGGAAAAAAATTACATGCAACCTTATTGAATGTCGTCTTACATGAAGTTTAACAGTTGTGGGGGAGTTAAAACTCCTTGATATTTTCTTAAAAACTACTCAATGATAAGTACAGATGCCCTTCAGGTCGGTTTCCTCACTTTGTTAACGATCGTTAATGAAGGGGTCGTCGTTAACGATCATTAACGGAGGGTTGTCGTTAACAATCCTTAACAAAGGGTCGTCGTTAACGATCGTTAATGAAGGTTGTTAATAACGATCGTTAACGAAGGGTCGTCGTTAATGATTGTTAACGAAGGGTCGTCGTTAACAATCGTTAATGAAGGGTCGTCATTAACGATCGTTAACGAAACGACGAATTTTATAAAAACGATCGTTTTGAAAAACGATCGTTTTTAAAAACGAGCGTTTTGAAAAACAATCGGTTTAAAAACGACCATTTTTAAAAAAACGACCATTTTTAAAGAACGAACTTTTTAAAAAAACGATCGTTTTTAAAAACGATCGTTTCATTTTCGATTTTTGTCGTCGTTTTCATAACGAAACGATCGTTTTTCTGAAAAATGAAAATGTTAACATCCCTAGTTATACATACTAATTTTTACAGAAAAAATGAAAACGAAAATCTTAGTTAAAAATAGAAACTCAGAAATGAGTCCCATCATGCAACAGGATTTTAAAAATTTCTTGCGTAGAATCCAACTAAACACCATAAAGCTATATCAATCTGAATGCACAGGTCTATACATTTTTTTTCTATAAACTTAAATTAATCTCTGTTAGTTTAGAAATCGGAATAAATAACATAATTGAGTTCCTAGTGGCAGAAGTCATGGAAAAAGTTGACATCAGCTAAGAAAACAAAAATAAAGAGGACCCTACAGAAGATATATTTTAGGACTCCTAAATGTTTATTGCCAATTATCAGCTGTATGCTCTTATGAATCTAATGAAGAAGGACAACTTGAATGTATTTTTTGGCCCACTTGCTTCTTGCTTCCTAGTCCACAAGATCTATCTCACAATGCTATAACATTAAACAATTTTTTTGTATTTTAATAAATTTCAGAAAAATGAATCAACCAGCTAAAATCATAATTATTGATCAAGGCTCTCCTATTTCTAACTATCTATTATCCATGATCACAGAATTATTAAAAAGTCTTGTAGACGCTACAGAAACTTTAGCACCCAATGATTGTTCAGGTAAATGAAAACAAATAAAATAATATCTTTTAATTATTTCTTTTTCAGTGGCTAATCTAGTAAAGATGAATGGTGTGATGAGTGATAAATGTTTAGAAGCTTTAGCTAATCATCTAACCACGCTAAATATTGAGACTGCTCCCAAGAAAAGAATTAATGAACTTATTGATGTTCATTGAATTCTCAGCTTTTACCTCCTATCATTTAGTTGCCGATCAAATTAATTATCGTAAATTTTGGCCTGTCTGTATTTTGTTATGTAATAATTAAGTTTTTCAGAAAAATGGCCTTCTATACATTTTGACCAGATTCTGTTCTGATACCTTATGTAAATAATCCAATCGACATCTTTCCATTCTATCTACCATACAGGAATGTCAGGACAACTTTAGATTAAAAACTTATCTCCAACAACATCTTTCTTCTGACAATTTCACCATATTTCTTCTTAAACAACTAAAAATTCAGGTAATGACCTTCCTACATCAAAAAATTCTTTTATAATTTCTGTTTTAGATCCATCCCTCTGCAGATTTACGAGTCAATGCTATGATAGGTTTACCTAACATTCCATATTGAAGAAATTTTAGTTCTTTTCTCTCCAATCCCAACTTTGACTTTCAATTCCAATTTCTAATATTTTTAAATACCTACACAAATCAACAGCTTTATGTAACACAAGCTCTTCAACAACATGGCGAAATCAAAAAAATTTATTTTGCACAGGTATTAATTCAAACTATTTTAAATTAACAAGGAATTAATTCTTATTATTTTTAGAATGGAATCTCCTGTCATGTCATCTTTTAACCCAATCCTAAAATACAACTTTTGAAACAACTCGCCTGTCTCTACATCAATGAAGAATATTTAGTACTATTTCCTATGCATTTCAATGATAATGTACCTAATATTAGGATGCATTGCTACTAAAGGTCAACCTTTTCAGAAAATATGGCTGTCTTCATGTAATCCTCTTCTTCATCTATTTCATCTTTAGAGTCATCAACTCCAAAAATGAAAGCTGGAATGTGTATCCAACAAATTGACTTTCAACACTTAGAAGACACTCAAAAAAAATTATCTATTCATATGCAGCAAATTAAAAAATATATTGATTTAATTGAAGAAATTTTACAAATACAACAAGATATCAAAAGACTTCAAATACAAAAAAAAACTATGTATGTTTCAAATTACAAATTCACAAGGCCTCAGTCCAGCTGCTCTTTAATTGATTTTTTATTTCAGATCTACAATGCCAGCTGTTCATTCTACACCCTCAAGATCTAATTTCTACTCTGTTCAACCCAAATCTTCACTCCACTCCTATTTCACTCAAATTGGGCAAGAAACTTCCAACGTATCAATGCATACTATTTGTACAATCATTAAAAAACTTATTATGCAAGGACAAAATTTTGATAAAAATAACCCAGCCCTTATTCTTTGTGATCAATGATTGGAAAACATATTTGGTATGAAAGCTTTACATGTGTCACAAGTTCAGAATGCTTTAGCTAAATCTTTGATTTCCGTCAATAAAATAGATATAGAATCTTCAATTCAACCCAGTAAAATTAAAAAATCAAATAATAGATATAGATTATCAAACCATTTCTGAGAGCTCTATATTGCCTCTGGAATTATGAACCCCAACAAACAATTCTTTACCTATCAAAAAACAGCAAACTATTTTCTGCGTATATTATTGCCAACAAAGATTGTATCCTGGATTCTCGTAACATAAGTGTTGCCATCATTAAAAATGATCCTCTAGCTAAAACTTTTCAAGTTAAAGCATTCCATCGAAATCAAGTTTATCAATTTTTAAAACCACATTTATTTCCTTGTGATGTACAACCACTGAAAAAAAGAATGTTAAGAATATAAATTTTAATAAATATTTTTTCAACAGTTTATTAATTAATATCATACAGAGTTAGATTCATAAAACATTGTTTAGCATATAAAAAACATACAAAAATATTAGATGGTATAATGCTCAGATAAAAGGGGTTTTGTTCAAACAAAAAAAGATATTTAGACCTCCAAAAAAGGAAAATGAAATGTGAATCCAAAAAATTGACTCTCAACACTTACTCGAAAAAGTTATCTATTCATATGCAGCAAATTCAAAAATATATTGATTTAATTGAAGAAATTTTAAAATCATACAAAATATTGGTTGGTATAATGCTAAGATAATTGACCTGCTGATTAGTCAACTATCTATCATAAAAATTATGATGAAATTCACCTAACAAATTTCGTCACCTTATTTTTACTTATGATTGATAGATGGTTGACAATTAAATCAGCAGGTCATTAATACCCGAGGAGATCTCAGAGAATACGATTCCAGCTTTTAAAATTTTAAAATCGACCTACAAACGTTGGAAATTTACACTACTTGTAATGACTGCACCACTTTTTAAAGTTTACAAATAAAAAGCAAGTTTGAATTTATTGTGATCAACTTGTTTTTAAATTAAGAGACCCCTTGCGGTTAAATTTGGAAGTTTACATCGGATCATACACAGAAGAAAGTTGTAAATCAAGTTTATATTTTCAACAAAACCGGTGTCATGTTGTATATCGCTCCTGCGTGAGATAATTCCCGGACTACTTTATTTTGGTCTGAAGTATAAATTTAAAAATATTTTAATTCATGTTTTTGAATTTTAAGATCAATTATACAAAATTATTACATGCCCATAGAACATATGAGAAGACGACAGTCAAGATTTAATATTATTTTTTTCTTCTTCTAGAATTACAACATCTAAAAACTAATTATGTTTGTTTACGATCTGAAGGCGTTTTTCAATACTTTAATAAATTATCATTGGGAAAATGTGAAAATCAAATTGCAACACTACCCGGGCGCTTTTGAACGTCACACCAGAGGGAGTAAATGCCACATGGTGACATGTGTTTACACAAGGCCGGCTACAGTTGAACGTTTTTCCAGATTGCAACTAACACTTGTGTTGAAGAACACTATCTCAATATAGCTAGGCCTGGGCAACCTTTCCCTTTACAAACTACAGTTTCAAATTTCAAACATAAAATGAAAAATTTCGTTTTAAACTACGGTTAATAATTATCGGTTTTTTAAAAACAAAAAACGATAAATAGTTTTAAAATATTTTTGCTAAAGAATCTTCGAGTTTTATGACAACAGAAAAAGGATTAATTTTCAAATTGTTAATAAACCGTTTAATTAAAAAAAGACCCAAAACATGCACCATTTGATTTATATAATTAGATAATAAATTAAAAGAAAAACTATGAACTAAACTTTTATTTATTAAAAAAACAAAACGACTATATTTGATGAACCTTTCAATTTCATGAATTTATCCAATCGCTAAATCGATTGAACGTGCCAAGCCCAGCCCATAGCAGCAACCAATGAGAAGGATGTTTTGTGCAATTCAATCAGAGTAGAGTTAGGACTGGGCGTCGTTCCTGGGTAATAATCGTTTTTTTCACGGGAACTAACAGAAAAATCAAGAATTATGCTATTTTTTGGAAAAATAAAGTTAATGCATATAATTTGTAATGTGTGTAACGTGGAATAAACGGTTAATTGTTTAAAAGAAACGGTCTGAAATCTTTAACATTTCTTATTGAGTAACATGTTCTAACTCTAAATGTTGATATCAAATCACGGNATTGGGGGGGTTTGTAATACTATTCTTAGTTCAACTTTTCAAAGCCAGCTCATTAAAAAAAAATATAACTTTAACTTTAATGGTTAGGGTGCTAGGGAGGTTTTAAATCTAAATCAAAAGTACATTGAAAAAATTTGCAAAATTATTTTGAAACAATTCAAAAAAAATCCGCGAAACCAAATATAATCAGTAGGACTTAATATGCGGAGGGGGAATGAATGAATGATGATGGGTTCAAAATATTCCAGCGGGATGGAGGGGGGAACACAAACCAGCATGGGATAAAACTTCAGAGAAGATCTGTTATACGGGTATTATTTAATCTTTTTTCTAAATTAAACAGTTCTCTGTATCTTTACATTTCTTTGTCTAGGCCCAAATCATTTAACATACAATCATACCAAAACTATGCATATTTAGGACGGGGGACCAAAACTATGCATATTTAAGACCGGGGACCAAAACTATGCATATTTAAGACCGGGGACCAAAACTATGCATATTTAAGACTGGAGACCAAAACTATGCATATTTAAGACCGGGGACCAAAACTATGCATATTTAAGATCAAAGACCAAAACTATGCATATTTAAGACCGGGGACCAAAACTATGCATATTTAAGATCAAAGACCAAAACTATGCATATTTAAGATCAAAGACCAAAACTATGCATATTTAAGACTGGAGAACAAAACTATGCATATTTAAGACCGGAGACCAAAACTATGCATAATTAAGACCGAAGACCAAAAACTTCAGATCAACGGAAATAACGAGATTCCGGCAGGTCAGCCGGAGTTTCAGCCATATTCCAAATGCTCTAAAAAAGTAAGAAAGAGCAGATTGAGTTGAAAGAGTTGAGTGAGTTTAGAGTGAGTTTAGAATGAGTTGAGTGAGTTGAGTGAGTTGAGTGAGTTGAGTGAGTTGATTGAGTTGAGTGAGTTGAGTGAGTTGAGTGAGTTGAGTGAGTTGAGTGAGTTGAGTGAGTTAAGTGAGTTGAGTGAGTTGAGTGAGTTGAGTGAGTTGAGTGAGTTGAGTGAGTTGAGTGAGTTGAGTGAGTTGAGTGAGTTGAGTGAGTTGAGTAAGTTGAGTGAGTTGAGTATCAATTTAGTGAGTTTACTTGAGTGAGTCGAGTTTTTTTTTTAAATAATCATTCATTTCTGTAAGTTGTTGAAACTGAGCGGTTCTTCCCTTGGCTAACAGTGTTACATGTTATAAACTTTTGGTCGTCAATTAAAAATTTGATATAAATGAAATTAAAAACTATTTTTACTCCAATTTGTATCAAATTTTATCCAAAGAGAATATATTGCTTTCTATTTTAATCTCGATGTTCTATGATTTAATGGTATTCTTGATGAGTACTATATTGCCAGCCAGAAGCGGACATGGAGGAGGAGGGGGTTCGGAAATGTGAATTCTATATATTCCTGTGCTGAGCTACCTCTAGAAAGAACAAAATTTTTTAAGTGCCCTTGAATAAATTCCTGTGTACGCCTATATTGTCGTTGTAGATATCGATTAACTGGCATTTTGAAATTATTATGTCAATACCTGTAAACTAAAAATTGCAAAAACATGTTTATGTCAATTTAAACATTTTAATGTATTTAGGATTACAAATAGGAGCGAGACAGTGATAATTTCAGATTAGCACAAAACTAAATTAATAAGGAATTTTAGTGCAGATGAAATACAAAAATTTATATTTGTCCGTACATTCAAAAAGCAAAATATTAACTTTTGAGAATCTCTATTTTTAAAATTTAGTGACTCCTAGCGGTTATATGTTGAACTGAGGCTATCAGAAATTCTTATACTTGCAATGGTGGAAAGTTGTAAATCAAGATTCCAAGGTATAGAGATACTATGCGCTTAGTGTGCACAGGCAGGGCTTGGCAAAATTCCCTTTACAGAGTGGCAACCAACAAGATAGCAGGTAAATAAAGGGGGGGGGGAATTTGTCGGCGGGAGGGGGTTGAGGAGACATCGTGTAACCCTATACATGCTGGGGTACTTGAAAACCAGGATACGCTTGGGGGGCTTTTAAATCCTAAGATTAAAGATAAATATGACAAATTATACAGTTTTGGAATTCTCTGATTGGCCAATCTGTATTTGAGTTAAGTGAGTTTAGAGTGAGTTGAATGAGTTTAGGGTGAGTTGAGTGAGTTAGGGTGAGTTTAGTGAGTTGGGCGAATTGAGTGAGTTGAGTGTGTCGAGTGAGTCAAGTGAGTTAAGTGAGGAGTTGAGTGAGTTGAGTGAGTCAAGTGTATCGAGTGAGTCGAGTGAGTTAAGTGAGGAGTTGAGTGAGTTGAGTGTGTTCAGTGAGTTAAATGAGTTAAATGAGTTGGGTGAGTTGAGTGAGTTGAGTGAGTTGAGTGAGTTGAGTGAGTTGATTAGACAAATCCTTAGTCTTTGTCATTGTCAGGTGTTACTTTTTAAACGTTGTTTCCTTTTAATTTAGTATTTTTGGACTACTGTCTCCCCTAAGTACACCACTGTGCCTGACCTGAGGAAGGGAAATGCAAGCAGATGTAATATTAAAAGAGCCTCCCCCATGGATGCCCCCCATCAGCCTCTCAGGGGGGGGGCACGCGTATGCCCCTGGGGGGGGGCCACGGGAAAATATTCTGCGCGAAGCGCGAAAATTTTTTTGGCCCCCCCCCCTAAACATTTTTAGGGGGGGCCAGAAAAATGTGTATTATACTTAAACAATAAAAAACTAACTTTACCAACCGGATATTCAGAAGTCAACACATCTGATATGAAATAAAAAAAGAAATCTATTCTGGTTAATTTATATATATATATGTAATAATTGTAAATTAATTATTTTTGTGATTTATACAGGGTGTCCCTAAAACATGGGAATTCAGTGACGAATTCGATATCGTCTTTGCTATTGTAATCCTAATTTCAAAAGCCATAATATTATTATCTCTGCTAGTGTTTATTTTATGAAAAGGGTAATGTCACCCCAAGATGAACAGTGAAGATCGGACTCGACAGAAAAGTTATATATACGAAATGTGAACATTGCAGATGAAACTCTTACTGATTACTTCTTTCTCAGTAAGTATCACTTTACTAAATCAAAGAATTATTTAAAAAGACGATATTGAATTTGTCACTGAATTCCCATGTTTATTGGGACACCTTGTATAAATCACAAAAATAATTAATTTACAATTATTACATATATATATATAAATTTTCATTAGTTATCCATAAATTAAATATGTACATTGTACTCAGAAACTGCAGACAAGAAATGCCTTTCATTAAAAATTCATGATTTTACGTGAAAAATATTTTCACGCAATATTTGCAATAAACATATAGGATTAATTTAATAGTTGTACTACAGTATTAAAGCAATATCATAATAAGTGGCAGAACTTATAGTGAAAATATCTAAAAAATGCTTAATACACCCCCTTTCCCTTTCCCAGGAAAAAACAGCATAATGCAAAAAAACAAAGACTAAGGCACCTTGGAACCTTGTCAACCTGTTCTGATCTACGGCAGTAGTTAGCCTCGAAGACGAAGGGGGTCTGTGTGTGTGTATATGGTGTATTAAGTGCTATATCGATTGAACTATAATCTCAATAAACTAACGTTCAATGGTGTTTTTTTTTATTTTACGATAAGAGCTCTTAGATTTGCTCTAGGTCAGGATTCATGAATCGCTAAATTGCATTAATTATGTGGAGGAGGTGGTGCGAAAGGGAATTTTTTTGAGTGGGGTAGGGAATGGGTTTCCAGCGGAAAGGAAAAATCATTTTTGCATTTTGTTTGCTCGCAAAATTTCGCTTCAATCGGTTTCACAAAATTTTTGCCAAAAAATGTGAATAAAATGCAAAACTTTTGTGAATTAAATGGAAAAAACAAAATTTTGCGAAAAATACAGAATTTTTAAAAACAAATGCAAAATATTTGCAAAAAATTGCGAAAACTCATCAAGAAAGACAAATATTTTGGGAATACAATAGCCATTTTCAAAGAGAAATTTATACGCGAGCCCAATATGGATTTACACAAAATATAAATATAGATTAAGAACGACTAGGAGACACTAAACAATCACAGATATGCTTGAAAATACTTTCTCGATCCCTTTAAGATCTTTCTTTTGAACACAAAATAAAATTTACTACGGGAAGTACATTTTGTGAACAAAAAAATCCTGATTTAGGAACCAAGTGACCCGCCGCATGCGAAAATTTTTTTAAAGATAGATATTGTTTTCTGTTTTGCACTAGGTTTCTTTGAGAAGCTTTTCTGAAATCTCAGGGGGGTGCAAAGGTCCCCCCTGTATCCACCCCTGATACTTCCAATATCATAAAACTCTATAATGTATTCTGTAAAAGTTTGCTTTAAATAAACAAAAGCGGAAAAATAATTCAAAAATAATCATTATAACAAGTACATTTTGTTTCTTCATATATTTTCTGACAGGGTCAAATGTGTCTTATAGTGCAAGAAAAACTATGTATAAAATAACAATTTTAAAAACGACCTATAAACAAACAGTATGAACAAAACTGACTGTTCGCTGGAGACCTATACCTGGAAAACATCAATGATCATTCCATCTTGTTCAACTGATGTTATGAGAGGAAAGTTATTGTAGCCAAGTTATTGCTTGGCAAGTTGTTTTGTATTCTTAGACAGTTTTATATTTAATAGACCAAACTCCATTAGTCAAGTCTAAAAGCTTGCAGCTATTAACAATGTGTCACATGACACAAGCTGTTGTCAGGTGATAAAGTCTGGCCAAATATCAAGCTCTCAATATAGGTTTATTAAATTAAAACCCAAGGCAAAGCTTTTTTATCGCAGGTTCTGCAGTGGAATGTTATTTCAAGGCAACATGCTAGAAATTCTATCATTATCTTCCAAGATTCATGTGGATTATACAAAAAGTGAAGTAATGTACCTGGAATAAATCAATGATCATTCCATCTTGTTCAAATAATGTTATGAGAGGAAAGTTATTGTATCCAAGTTATTGCTTGGCAAGTTGTTTTGTATTCTTAGACAGTTTTATTTTCGTTGGACCAAACTCCATGAGTCAAGTCTAAAAGCTTGGAGCTGTCAAACATGGGTCACATGACACAAGCTATTGCCAGCTGAAAAAGTCTATCCAAAAATCAAGCACCAAATTTGGGTTTAAAAACTTAAGACCCAAGGATTAATACAATAAGTGAAGTGATGTACCTGGAATACATCAATGATCATTCCATCTTCATCAACTGATGTTATGAGTGGCATATTAGACAAAGTGCTGTATCCATCCAGACGAACCACTTGTACTCGGATATTTGCCTGAAAATTTTAAAATATACATTTGAGAGATAAACTTGCAGTTTTTAGGAAAAAATTATGAGTCAAACTTTCAAAATGTTTATGTAAATCTTCAGAAATTTACCTTTTTCTTAAAGTTAAACAAAAATTTTGATTAGTTTTATTTATTCAAAAGTTAGATATGTTTAAATATACTCATAAAATGAGTATTTTTTAACCACTTAAACAATCTTTTAACCTTCAAAGCTGGTTCATCAAAGCAGGGAAATATATTTCTTGCATTAGTTGCCTCGCCCTGAGTGAACCAACAAACTTTACTGTCTCCTAAAAAAAAAAAAAACAATTAAAAAAAAAATCTGAAATGTATGTAAGATTCTGATCTATTAAATCCAAAAGTATGTTGCCAATTATTTTGAAAAGGAACTTTCAACACTTTTCACTGCCTTTATAATATACAAACCCGAAACTTGTTAGTATTTTTTATTTAAATAGGCAGTCTAGCTTGCTTGTGGGATAATTTGTTTCTTTAAATGAAAGCTCAAGCTTATTTTATTTACTGTAGAGTCTAGAGTGTACAAGTATATAGGAGGAAGTAACTATTTAGTAAGAAGTTTGGTTTGGATTTTTGAAATACAGTGTAATTGTTAATTCCTTATATATATAATATATATTATATATTATATATTATATATCTAAGTAGGGTTTCCAACACAAGAGGATTTACTTGCACACAATTGCGAGCCCTACAAATTTCAGGCAATTCCGTACAATTGAGTGCAATTCAAAATCAGTTGCACGCAATTCCGCTCAACGGAATTCACACAGAAAACCCTAAATCAAAGTATAATCAAAAATAGATTAGAAGACTCAGTTTTTGAAAATTAAATTACAATGTGATATTCTTAAAAGACTTCTTGAATATGTTAAGTTTAGGTATTTCTTTTTGTATATATCACAAAATTAATTGTAAATCTATACTAACAATGCCCATTTTGCACAAGATAAAATAGCACCCTGATTCTTATTTACTCCTAAAATCTATTTTATTTAAATGCTTTGTTATCATTATTTAATTTGGGTGGAAAGGATAATCAAAACAGCCAAGAGCTATTTTCCACCTAGTTGCTATAAACATGTAATGTTAAAATAATCATCAGTTTAAAATAGAAAACCCATTCTGTACACAGATACATGTATTTTAACAATTTGACCAAAAGTATTTGTAAAAAATAAATAAAAAATTAAAAGGTTTAAATTGAGATTATCTGCAGTGCATGGTTTATAGTAGAACCCATACTGATAGTAACTAGTTCTCAGAGTATCCACTTCAAAAATCAGGATCAACTAAAATAATAATAATACTGATAGTAACTAGTTCGCAAAGAATCCACCTCAAAAATCAGGATCAACTAAAATAATAATAATACAGATAGTATCTTGTTCAAAGAGAATCCGCCTCAAAATCAGGATCAACTAAAATAATAATAATACAGATAGTAACTTGTTCAAAGAGAATCCGCCTCAAAATCAGGATCAACTAAAATAATAATAATACAGATAGTAACTTTTTAGAAGAGAATCCAACTCAAAAATCAGGATCAATTAAAATATCAATTAATAAGAATGAAAACTGTCAACGCAAATTAAAATGACCATTAAAGCTTAGAGTGTTGATCCCAAATTTGTAACAATTCTTGATACCCTTAATTCTGAAAAAAAGTCTAGGTTTTAGGCAGTTTTAGCAAGTTGTACATTTTAAGTGGAACCAACCATATTTAAGCTGCGGCTTAAATTTAAACCACAACTCAAATTCCTTAGATTCGGCCACTAGACTGTTTAACCAAGTGTTAATCAGTGTGCCCTTATTTGCTGTTATATTATTAATGGGCAGCCATAGTACATTTGAATTTCCAAGCCGGGTCAACCTTTCTGGTCGCAGTTTGTACTGTACCTAGCTCTATGGACAGGACTAGCCGGTGCAGTCAGACTTTATGCTTCATATAGGTTGAATTTAATTTTACTAAAGAAGCAGAGGTGCATGTATTCTAATGTTTTCTAAAACTAACCTTGTAAGTGAGATCTGCAGTGAATCCATTCTCAACACATACTTCAAAAAATGTTCTTTGGAAATCCATTCCAATCTCTGTCAATGGCAATTCTAAAAAAAAGGGATATGTATAAATAATTCTTAAATTTCTAGTCATTTGATTTTATTTCCTTGAATTAATTGAACTTGGGACATTCATCATCATATTTATCAAAATAATAAAGACAACTTTTAATTAAATTTTTTGATTTCCACCAAGCTTTGAATCGGATACACAAAAGCATGAAAACAAAGACTGGCAAAGACTTTTTTACTACAGTGATTACCAGAAAACTCTGAAATGGTAAGATGACTTTGAGAATCAAGTTTTAACTTTGAAAGCCCAATAACCATGAAACACACCAATTGTGCAATGTAAACAGACCCATTTCACAAAATAAGTGATTTTTCAAGTGTCTGGTAAAACTATTTAGTTTGCAACACCATCTAATACACTTAAGTATTGCTATATTCTTGTCTTCCTATTCCATTTTCTGTTATCACTGTACCAAACATGTTATTTATAAAAAAAACAATTGGAAGCATTAAAACTTACTAAATAAAAAAAAAACTTTTTAATTGCAGGAATTAAAGAATACAAATGCCAAGATTAAAGAACAAAGAACTTTTCCTCAGTGGTATTCAGATAAAGGTTAAAGGGAGTGTTTCAGAAAAAGAAAAGTGAAAGGGGGTATAACAGTTGTAATATCTGAATGATTAGTTTTAAATTTAATTTAGCTATTTGCAATCTAAGTGGAATAATAAAACTATGTGAAATTATACACTCTTGGATAAAAGACAATTGTTAACCATTTTCTCCTTACAGAAAGATAGAAGTAAAGTTAGAAGCAACAATATCAAATACATTTCAATATCAGCCTATTTCCCCGCATGTAGGGTTGTTAATCGTTTAATCTTTTTAATTTTTAATTTACGAAATGTATGTATTTAATCCTTATACAAATCTCTCAAAAATGTAAACGAATTTGTCGTTATTATTGAATACATGTAAACTATGTTGTACAATTTAAATAATAAGACAATAAATATTTAGATCTCAAAAAAAATTGTTTAATCGTTAATCGTTAATCATTAAACGATCGTTTTTTGTTTCGTTTTTAATTGTTTTCAAAAACGATCGTTTCGTTTTTGTAAATAAATGATTGTTTGTAAAAATGAACCTCTTGTTTTGAACTTTTAGAAAACGAATTACGATCGTTTTAGAAAACGATTGTTGTTTTAAAAACGATTTGTGACCATTTTTTATACGATTGTTTTTTATAAACCATTGCTTTTGAAAAAAAAGATCGTTTCAGTTTTGATTTTTCATCATCGTTTTCATAACTAAACGATCGTTTTTCAAAAAAAATGAAAACGTTAACATCCCTACCCACATGTTTCGCAAACATTCTCTTTAAAGGGTATACCTCTTGTGAATAAGTAATGTTACCGTAAGACAGATAAAAACTGGAAATTCAGGAACAGTCTTACCTGTTCCTTCAAGAAGCACTAAAACATCCAGCACTGTCATCTCATCAGCATGAAGTTGGATACAAGGTTTAGAGGTTGTGCTGACTATTTCAATTTCAACCAAACCATCAAAGTATATTGGAGCGTCCCCATTATCATCAAAGGTAGAGTCACTTGCCTCCAGAAACAGATCGTAACTAAATACAATTTTCAACTCAATAACTTTTTGCCTAGTGCATGTTCGCCAAGTAACATTTTGCCTAGAAAACAATTTGCCTATATAACATTTTGCCTAGACATAGTTTGCCTAGATAACAATAGAGGGTAATTTTATCCTAAATAAATTCACCAATTTTTCTTTGAAAAATATCTAGAATTTCAATTGAAAATGATAAATGTTTAACATTGTTTACAAATTTATTCTTTCAGATCACTGGATTGCTGCATGAAGGTCATGTGAGCTAGAAATTTCAGAAGCCCAGCTTTTGACATTTTATTAAAAGCTTCAACCAAGCATCCATCGCTCTTGATCCTGCTTTCTATCAACATTAATTTTGTCCATCCAACTGAATGACATGCACTAAAAAAGGTGTGAAATTTTTAATTAAAATTTGCATTTTTTTATATTTTTTTACACTTGAATGTGATGTATATTGAACCAAAAAGAAATTAATTAATGTATGAAAATCACAAACTCACAAAAAATTGTTTAAAAGAAAAATTTAATTTTATTTACACTGAGCAATACAGTAAAATTCTGGCTGTTAATGCATTCATTCATGGTGACCCACAAAGGATGATACTGTAAAGACGACTGTTAAATACAATATTTCCATGGTTGAATTGGATATTCTGCCTTAGAAAATAAAATTAGTTTTAATAGGACCAATTTTATGATTTATAAGGAAAGTTTCACAGAATCTTAATGTAAGGAAACAGACTGTATAGTCATCTTTTAAGTAATATTCTGTATTGGTAACCATTTGGACCTATGTACACAATTACAAAATATTACCTCAGTGGGGTAACATCAGTTGGAAGTCGGAGGCCAGTAGTTACTTCCTCTGCTGTTGAGATATATCCATTTACTGAATAATATGGTAACATGTCTTATAGGTTAAGCAAAGGAAGTGAGTCTTTTATTTCTTTTATTGAAATTGAAGAAAGATTCTAGTAATAATATTAATCCTATTACCACTGACATCTGGTTTACCCAAAATAGAATAGGGGGGAGGGGTCACAGTGACCCCCTTGCCCCTTGGTTGTAATAAAGTTAACTTGATATGCTCTAATTTTACACTGGTATACATGTTATATGATTCTGAACTTGACTTACTGTACGTTGGGCCAGGTCCTAATGAACATTTCCAGTTCTCCTCGCTGGAATTAAATGTGGCAACAATTCCACAACTGCGCACTCCATCATTTCCCGCCCATGGGTAAACGTTAGGCACATCATTTCCTATAAATGATGTAAAGATTTTAATCATATATTAATTAGAATTAAAAATAACAGATAGGACATTAGATGTAGTCTTTTCAAGGTTTAGGGTTTTTTGTTCTCAATAACTCTGGGGCATGCTGCATAAAACTACAAGACAGAGAGAGAGCATGATTTTCGCTGACTGCAGGTAATTCCTTTGGGCTTCTGCCTCAGGGTTATTGTGATCAATAAATCCCTATATCTTGAAAAGACAACATCTAGTGTCCTATCTGTTATTTTATTTAATCTATGATTCTAATTGTCTAGTTTTTATTAAGTAACCTCTTGTTGAAGAATTGGGATCTCTCTCTAAAGAGTGATTACTGATCATAGAAATATTAAGTTTTTTGATTTTTTATATATGTTTACATTTAATGGCATCATTTATAAAAATAAGCTGTTACCATTTCCATCAGTGACACTGTTCTCATCCACATAGTAGACTTCACCAAGAGGAGATGTGAACCTGGAATGAACAACAATCAAATTTAAAACAATGAAGAAATAAAAATTGCTAATGAAATGTTTTTTGAAATATTTCTAAAAAAAATGAGCAGAGTTGATCAACTATAAATAATTATGTCATATTTATCTATCGATGTGTTAATATATATATTCATAGAGTTGAGTTTGATATTTTCTCTAAGATTATGTGCAAGCTATACCAAGATATATAAAATGTTATATAAGGGTCAAATTATTCCAGGCAATCCTGAACTGAGATTTTAAAAGAATAAACCAAGTAGAACCAGGCACAGATAGAACCCAAGTAATAATTAGTTCTGGTTTGACCAATGAGAGACTGCATAGAAAGCTCTCTCTCTGAAGCGGACAGATAAGCTGTGACAAGGACAATTTTGAAAATTCAAACTTTATGTAGAGGCAAAGACTGGGTTTTACTCGGGTTTAAGATATTTTCAAATGAATATTAATTTAGCTTTTCGTTAATTTTTTCTAGTAATTTGTATTCTGAATTGCTCTATGTAATTTTTTTAATTACCCTATCTCTGCTGGGATACTTGAAAACCAGGATATGCTGGGGGGGGGGGGGTCAATTTGACCCCCCATCTAAATCCCATGTTTGATGTCCAAATATGACAAATGTTACATCATTGGAAAGCTCATGTGCTCTACTTTTAGAATTTGCAAATTCGCAAAAATTAAATTTTTTATCGCAAAATCCAGTTATAATGTAATTGCAAAAAACAATTGTCCAAAAAAATGAAAAATTATACATTTTGAAAAGCCCTTGACCATGCCATTTCAAATATGCAAAAATTTTTGCAAATTTTAAATAACCTGATTTTTAATCAAGAAAAACTAAAAATGTGCAAATTTCCTTTGAGAGGTTTATGCAATTTTTTTTTCTCGCAAAACTTGGCAATTCGTTTGAGTATGTCAAAGGCTTTCCAAAAAGCTAAATTTTATCAAAATCTGACAAGTGGAAGTGGGTCAAAACAAAGATTTAGTTTGTTACAGGCAAAAGCAGTCATTCAGGCAGTGTGCCTGAGGACTCAGGCAGTTAGTATTAAAGCCCGGTTTAAGGCCTAAAGGGAGGGCTTTGGGTATGTAGGAAAAGTCAGAAAATTTTAACAGCCTCAGACCAATACTTTTTGAGTTATTTAAAAATAAACTACAGGGGGGCAAATTGACCCCCCCCCCGCAGGAAAAGGGTTAACATTTGATGGTTTGATACGTTTTCTCTACTCTTAGAAATCCCCGTGATTTATTGAAGAGAGAGATTTCTCAAGGAGAGAAAGTAATTTTTGTGTAAACGTGTTAATTTGTTGAATCATGTTTGAACACGAAAAAGGTTCATTTCTTGCCAATTATAAATTCGAAAGTTTTTTATATTTTTATGTTATAAAATGGCTGACTCATGATGTCATTGAAACAAATTTTAGATTTTATTAGGCTGTTGTTACTGAAAAAAATGTTTGAATGGTATCTATACAAAAGGTATCATACCATTCCACTGGAATTCTAAATGATAAATCGACTTTTCTCCGGTCATAGATATCTTTGAAAAGTATAAGACTGATACCAATGAATTAATTAGTTTACCATGCATTACCCAAAATTCCAAATATGCGTGCTTATAATTTAATAAAAACTTTTTTATTTGTTCTTCCCTGGAGAAAAAGCTGAAAAAATGTATATGCAAAGAGAATAGAATATATATTAGAGGGGACTTTACTAGAAAAAAGTGTAAAACGGCCATTTTGTTGTACTGTTTCCATACTGCAGGTGTACTTCACATATTTTTGCTTTATAACCTTTTGGGCCCTGGAACATCATTTTATAGAAAATGTAAAATTAACATTAAAAGAAAACCAAATTATGAAATAGGCTGGTTTATAGTTGACCAATGATCATTTCACATAGACTCTATGCCTTTCACTTTAAAAACAATGATTTTCCGTTTTAACTATAAATTAAATGATGTTTTTTATTCACCTAATTCATTTTATAAAGTTTATTTAACAGCTTTAAAAAATTCTAAATTGAATGGATAGTCCAGGGAACATACTATTAATGTACTCTACTGCATATAATTTGTGAACATTTACATGATTTCTACACTTTGAACTCCCTTTCAATCAGAAATGGACTGAAAAAATTCATAACGAGGAATTTTCCAAATTCCACTCTATAATATATATTCTATTCTCTTTGTGTATATGAAAGGAATATTTAGTTTTCTTTAAACCTGCAATTGATATACTGCTGGGGTAAGATGCAGGCTAGAGTTATATCACCTCCTTCCACCAGATCATCATTCGGGGTTCTTTAACACAATATAACAAAATAAAATTTTTAAAAAAAACAGTTTTTTGTATTGTTAATTATTCTGAACTTTAAAAAAAATATATTTTTAAAATAGAACAAATCTGAATTCAACATTAAATGTCCAAAAAATTAGGTAAAACTTAATAATTTTCGTAAATTTTTTATCATGGAAAGCAGTTTTTAAGTTAGTTTTTTTGGCCTTTCAGGTTTTTCAACTAATACGGCTAAAATCTGGTATAAAAATTTTCAAATGTGACCCTTCTAAAATAAAAGAATAGGTAAACGTTTACGGATCTTAAATTTGAAATCAAACACTATAAATTTTTATAAATAAATTTTTTTTTTACTTTTTACTTTTTGCTATCTCTTCTCTTGGCTCTGTTTGACCTTTATTGTGAAATTCATAGATTATCAAAAAAAAAAGATAGGACACTGGATGTCGTCTCATCAAGATTTTAGTGTGTTTCGTTCACAATAATCCAGAGGCAGAAGCCCAAAGTAATTAAACGTAGACGGCGTAAAACAATCTCTTTCTGTTTTCTTCTAGGCTGACTAACACAAAACTCTTTTGTGCTTCTCACTCAGGGTTATTGTGAACGTAACACACAGAAAAGTTGAAAAGACTACATCTAGTGTCCTATCTATTATTTTAATTAATCTATGGTAAAATAAATAAACATTGATATTGATGTTTCAAGAACGAGAAAAGATATTTAAAATGAAAACATTACCGAAAGATCTATTCAGATCAAAATAGAAATTTAAGACTGAAAATACAATTCTTTTTTTTTATTTCTGTCATTTTTCCGTAAAAGACATACTTTTCGAAAGTGAAAATTGCATTATAAGAATAATAGGAAAATATTTGATTCTTGATTATTCACGTAAAAACTTTTTTTTTATGATAAAGGTGGATACATGAAATATAATAATAATAATAACTTTTGTATTGCAGACAACAAGTAAGGTAGTAATTAGAAAACAGTGAATTGTTGTGTCGTCTTTAGATAATTGTAACTGATTTGTTTCTAAAAAAGATTTTTTTTGATTACATGCCATCGGTTTCTGTTACCAGATTTTAATAATATTTCTGGTTTCTGTTACCAGATTTCAATAATATTTCTGGTTTCTGTTACCAGATTTTAATAATATTTCTGGTTTCTGTTACCAAATTTTAATAATATTTCTGGTTTCTGTTACCAGATAATAATATTTCTGGTTTCTGTTACCAGATTTTAATAATATTTCTGGTTTCTGTTACCAGATTTTAATAATAATATTTCTGGTGTCTGTTACCAAATTTTAATAATTTTTCTGGTAAAGTTATAATTTTGTTCCTTGCAACATCTAGTAGACCGTTAGACCAGTGCACTAATCCATCAGCCTAAAGTTACAATTGATTTTTAACATTTAGAATTTTTTAAATAAACTTTTTAAAGACTCGTAAATTTTACTATGCCAAAAAGATATATTTTTAAGGTTAAAAAAAAAATCAAAATAGTTTTTAAAAATAATTTTGTCTTAGATTCTTTTGAAGCCTCCGAGTTGAATGTTTTTTAACGATATGCACTTAAAAAATAAGGACAAATATTTGCTAAAATCAAAATGTTGATTTAAAATTTTAAGGAATATAAACTGCAATTTAAAATATCAGAGAAAGAGACACGCCAGGATATCTTAATCCTTATTAATTAGACAATGATTGAAAGAGTACTGCTGTGAATCGGACATGCATATCTCTACCTGCAGTACACCTGGTACAGAGCGTACTGGAACACCGTCATGAACATGTACTGCACCATGTACATACTGTACAAGAAGAACCGTGTTAACAGCAATCAACAAAAGCATGTTGAAAACTGATTTTTTTAAAGTTGGACTTTATAAAGATAAAGATATTTGTGTAAATATACGTTTTCTTAAGCTTTAAGATAATAAGTTCATACTTATCAGAGATATGTAATTAGGCCAGAGATCATACTTTAAAGGGACTGTAAGCATAATTTCAATTGACCCTACATTTAAAAAGATTGACATGCTCAATTCACAAGAGTATCCTTTAACCGGCCCAATATAGGTCGGGCCCCCCCGGACCCCCCCAAGGGCCAACCGAATATAGGTTGGGGGCCCTCCCGCCGGCAGAATATATATGTTGGGGTGGGTTAAAAACAGATTGCACTTTTACCGATTTTGGGCTTTGGTTTTTACAGTACTTTTGTCTTAGAAATTTTGCAATATATTTATAAAATAAAAATAAAGTGTTTGAAAGATTGTGGCGACTTTTATTTGTAATAATACTTTTACAAACCTTCAATCGACACCTTTTTTTCCTTTAATTATTATGAATTAAATAACATTTTACAACATTTTTTTAAAGCAAAATGTTGTTATTTTAATCGTCAAAAAAACTTGTACGTTATGTCAGGCCGATTTGACGTTTAATTTTAAGCTAACAGAATGACAAACAGATAAGCCAAATAGATAGGTAGATAGATTTATAGAGATTTGCGGCGCCATAGTGCAAAATTATAACTTTTGTTGTGCAACTTTACTGTATAGTGTATGGTGTTTTTTTCAATATTTTATGAAAATTTGTAATTTATTTTTGGTACTCCAATGGCCCAAAAGAAAATCCGCGAATCTTTTTTTCTCTCAAAATCAAAAGTTCAGAAAAGCAAAAGTGTGCATTTATTTTCAGTTCTGGGCTAATTTTTCAGGAAAAGTTATTTAAATTCTCTAGTTTCTTTCTTCTTAGTCTATTTTAAAGTATTAAATATACGCTGTTCAGTTAAATCCTTAAGAACCATTGAAAAACAATTTGTCCGTAAAAATTATACCAGTTTTGAAAATTGCGAATTTTCTAATTACAATTTTGCAAATTTTCTTAGATTCTGTGATTCAATCTTTTTAAAATTTTGATTTTTGTTTTTCTGAACTTTTGATTTTAATAGAAAAAGGTTCGCGGTTTTTTTGGGCCATTGGAGTACCAAAAAAAAACTTACAAATTTTTTAAAAAATATTAAAAAACACCATAAAGAAGAGTTGCACACAAAAGTAACACTTTTGCACCAGACGCCGCAACTCAAACTTTTTTTGACTCACCCTGTAGAAAGAACTCGAGATAAATGGAATTGTTTTAAATTCTATGAACTGTGATTTTCTAATCTTTTAAAACAGAGAATATAAGAATAACTGGGGGAGGAGGCTGTATTTACCGTCCCAGTCCTTAAGAGACCATGGAGATAGGAGGATAGGAAGGATAGGAGGATAGGATATATATGAGGATAGGAGGATAAGAGGATAGGAGAATAGGAGGATAGGAGGATAGGAGGATAGGAGGATAGGAGGATAGGAGGATAGGAGGATAGGAGGATAGGAGGATAGGAGGATAGGAGGAAAGGAGGATAGGAGGATAGGAGGAAAGGAGGATAGGAGGATAGGAGGATAGGAGGATAGGAGGATTGGAGGATAGGAGGATAGGAGGATAGGAGGATAGGAGGATAGGAGGACAGGAGGATAGGAGGATAGGAGGATAGGAGGATAGGAGGATAGGAGGGTAGGAGGATAGGTGGATAGGAGGATAGGAGGATAGGAGTATAGGAGGATAGGAGGATAGGAGGATAGTCTTTACACAATCTAGTCCCTGACTGTGGTTTCTTTACATGGTCTAGTCCCTGACTGTGGTTTCTTTACACAGTCTAGTCCCTGACTGTGGTTTCTTTACATGTTCTAGTCCCTGACTGTGGTTTCTTTACACGGTCTAGTCCCTGACTGTGGTTTCTTTGCACGGTCGAGTCCCTGACTGTGGTTTCTTTACACCTTCTAGTCCCTGACTGTGGTTTCTTTACACCTTCTAGTCCCTGACTTTGGTTTCTTAACACTGTCTAGTCCCTGACTTTGTTTTCTTTACACGGTCTAGTCCCCGACTGTGATTTCTTTACACGGTCTGGTTCCTGAATTTTGGGTTCTTCCGAAATTCAAGTTCCTTGTATGAGGTTTTAATTCATAATTTATGTTCATTGACACATTTGCATTCCTGAATTTGGTTTCTTGACACGTCCTCATTGATATTCAGTTCCTTGATAAGTCCTAAATTTGCGTTCTAATTCCTGAATTTGGTTCCTTGATATTTTCCTGATTTTAGTTCCTTGATACGTTCTTGTTCCTGATTTTAGTTCCTTGATATGTTTTTGTTCCTGATTTTATTTCTTGATACGTTGTAGTTCCTGAATTTGGTTCCTTGATGCGTCCTTATTTCTAAATTTGGTTCTTTGATTCGTCCTTATTCCTTAATTTGGTTCCTTGATACGTTCATATTCCTAAATTTGGTTTTTTATTTCTGATTTTGGTTCCTGGACATGTTGTAATTCATTTATGTGGTTCCTTTACACCTTCTTTAAACATGGAATTTGTTTCCTTGATGCGTTCTTGTTCATTAATTTGGCTGATAGATATATACGGTCTATAAGTTCCTAAATTTGGTTCCTTGATAAGTTCATATTCCTAAATTTGGTTCCTGGACATAATCTTGTCCTAAATCTGGTTTATGGGCTCGTTCCTGTTCCTTATCTTGGCTTTCGGGAACTGTAGTTCCAAAAGTTCTCCTGCTCCTTCATAATTTATCTGAATAAGCAGTGTAGTGTAGGGTATAAAGGAACACATCCATCAATATATTGAGAAGTTGTCAAAACATCTATTCCCTTCAAAGCAAAAAAAATATGGAAATTAAGAGATTTCGTCTTAATCTACGCGGCATTAATCCGTTATTTATAGTTAGCACACGTTGGTAAGTCGTTCTTATTTTGGCTTTTTACCAAAAGTTTACCAATACTTCAGTGAACATTGGAGACATCTGTTTTCACTTGTATTTTTTTTAAAAATGTTTTAGCAGTAACTGTACAGTGAAATGGCGTAGTTTATACTACAAGGCTATTGTACTTCATGGTTAATGGACTATTTTGAATCAAAACATGGATCTTACAATCGTCTTTCTATTTCACAGTGTTTTGGGTACCACTGTATGTTCATTTGTATACATTGTCGTTTTCATGTTTACTCTGTTTTCATGTATAATATACTCTGTTTTCATGTATATACTCTGTTTTCATGTATATACTCTGTTTTCATGTATATACTCTGTTTTATGTATGTACTTTGTTTTCATTTATATACTCTGTTTTCATGTTTACTCTGTTTTCATGAATAATATACTCTGTTTTTATGTATATACTCTGTATATACTCTGTTTTATGTATAATATACTCTGTTTTTATTTCTTCAGTCAATTATACTCTTTTATCTGATTTGAAACATTTTAAATAGGTTATTCTTTATCTCTAAAACTTCAACCTTCCATTCACAACTTTATCCTTGAATTCGTAAAATGATTAATAATATACAGATAACCAAGGATGTAATGTAAGGAAAGTGTACTCATCTTTTGTACTGCAGTGTACTGTCTCTGGGCGGAGACAGTACACTGCAGTACACAAGACGGATGTTACAGCCTGACATGGGATCCATCTTTCACATAAAAAATCAATGAAATATTCTGTTCATAGGAAACTATTATGTGAATTATCAAAATTATCAAAATTTAATGCTTTTAACCTCCTCGGATACTAAACGAACAGTGATGCATCCATTCTTGTTTACAAATTCCTCCCAGAGAGAACTGGTTTCATGGTACGCAGAGTATACACGACCGCAATTAACTTTCCTTGCATTATAACCTTGCAGATAACAATGTCTTTCCTCCTTGAATATTGTTTAATTCTGCTGGATTCCCCTGTAAAGTTACCATTGTAGAGAAACCACAAATACAAAAATTAAAACTAGAAATTGCACCTTTGTGAATATTGTAAACCTCTTAAAACTTGAAATTACGGTTTACGTTAGATTGGCCGCTGATGATAATATCTCTGTTTGCAGTGGGGCTCAAAGCGTTTTATCATTTAATCTGCGAACAATTTCTTTAAAGGGACTGTAAGCGTAATTTCAAGTGACTCTCTATGCAAAGATGTCAATGCCTGATTCACAATAGTAACCAGCTTATTACAAAATTGTTCTTATCAAAGATGATTTAGATATCATTGTTTACAATTTTAGAAGCTGATTATTTTCAGTTGAGGTGTCAACAAAAGTAACTTGTGTATTTTCACCAAAGGAAACTATGTTTGAAATATAAGAATATGTTTGAAATATCAGAATATGTTTGAAATATCAGAATATGTTTGAAATATCAGATTATGTTTGAAATATCAGAATATGTTTGAAATATCAAAATAAAAAACTTTTAACCCTAGGAAAACGACGTTATCTTTAACATTTAAGAATCAGAGGCCAACTTTAAAAATTTGACCCACGGCTTAAATTTGAGACGCGGCTTAAATATGATTGGTACCACTTAAAATTGTATTCAATATTTAAGCCGGCGCTCAATTGAAACCGGTGGAAATTGGTGGATTTGAGACGCGGCTCAAATTCATTGAATTCGGACTCTGATAAAGATTGTTAGGGTACCTATGTGCTGCAGTCTTTTTATTAAGGGTCACTTGAAATTACGCTTTAAGTANCTAGGGATAGCTCAAAAAGTATTTCAGCTAGGAAGCTCAAATTTTCTGACTGTTCGATAACCTAACATAGCCATCACTTCAGGCTGAAAGCTTTGCTTTTATTTCCACTGCTATGAGTCTTCAGACATCATACTGCCTAAATGCCTTATATTACTCATACCAGACTAAATTTATATTTAGACCTAATTCCAGTCATTGGATTTCAACATTTTATAACTCTTTTAAAAGCCTATAACAAAAGCAACCAGATTGCACAATTTTTGCAAAAGAATTTTGCACTGATTTTTGCAGATATGCCTTTAAAAAGAATTTGCACATTTTCAGTTTTTCTTAAAAACACATTTAGGTTTTAACATTGTTGCAATTTTTTTTGCATATTTGTATTCTCTGGGCCAAGGGCTTTTTCAAATATGTGTAATTGATTGCAATTTTGCGCTTAATAACTTGATTTCGTAATTAATATTTGGAGTTTTGCTACTTTGCCTCTTTTTCGTTGATTATTGAAGTAGAGCCCAAGGGCTTTCCAACTACGTATCAAATGTTCATCAAATAGAGGGGGGTGGGGAGGGGTCAAATAGGGGGATTAATAGGGTTAAACAGTCACATAGATCGTAAAAAGTTTCATTCAATTTTAATACTGAAACACTTTGTGCTTGAACTTGACCTAACTCACTAACTTTATGCCTCAGTAACGAACATTTTAAAATTTGAAAGCAACTTTTTAGCTTTAGTATTTTTGAATTAATTGAAAAAATCATTGATTTTTGTGAAAAAGCCTGTGTGCTTTTAATCGTAGTTTAGTAAATAATATGGATAGAAATCAACTTAAGTTTCTAATGGAAACAGTCTAGCAGCCCCTCTATCTCAAGTTAATAATCAAGAAAAATGTTCTTTCCGTACAAGGCAAAAAGTCCCTGAAATACACGGTATTTATTCAAGCATGAACACAGCTAAAGAAAATATAGATAAATGTCTAGAATGCTTTATATTCAATCCATCTATATTCCACTTATTTTCTTCTATCTACCTATCTATCTCTCTATCTATCTATCTATCTATCTATCTATCTATCTATCTATGTTATGCAATCTATCTTTAATCAGGTTTCTGCCTCATTTTCTCCCAACATACACATTTACATTTTTCATTAAGTAGTAGTAGGAGTAGAAGTAGGAGTAGGAGTAGGAGTAGGAGTAGGAGTAGGAGTAGGAGTAGGAGTAGGAGTAGGAGAAGGAGTAGGAGTAGGAGTAGGAGTAGAAGTAGGAGTAGGAGTAGGAGTAGGAGTAGGAGTAGGAGTAGGAGTAGGAGTTGGAGGAGTAAGAGTAGGAGTAGGAGTAGGAGTAGGAGTAGGAGTAGGAGTAGGAGTAGGAGTAGGAGTAGGAGTAGGAGTAGTAGTAGTAGTAGTATATCATTAAAACTTTATTTTCCGTTATCTTTTTCAGATAATTATGACGTACTTTAACCTTGTTTAATCTTGATAGGTCACATTTCTTAGATTTGTTACTAGCCAAATATTGTATGACCTTGCTTTTGAATGGTTTGTTTACTATTGTCATGAGTCTAGGTATGGGTAAAGTTCCGTTCACAAAATGGAAATTTTCGAAAATTAAAATAAGAGTCTGTCAACAAACAGCAAAACCTGTTAATTTCTAAATGAAATAGATTAGCCATTTTTGAAAAAAAAGTAACGATTAAAAACAAAAACAAAACGATTTAAAAAAACGTTGAATTTCTTTCTACTTATAATTGCCTGAAACTTGTAAAAAAAATTTAGCATGTTTTGATGTTTTTATATGTTGTATTCTGTGTTCACAACTGTTAACGATTATATAAACCGTTAGCAAAATTTTTTTTCCGCACTTCACGCGGTATAAAAAATTGAGATTGTTAGCTAACAGTAACTTTTCAAAAAGCAGAAAATACCATTTGAAACAAAGTTTCGTTCTTACCCTAAAACTAACGACTCTACCTGAGATATTATTTTAAAAACGGTTGGAACTAACCATTAACAAAACGGCTTGAAAAAGTTGTAATGTGCCCAGCCCTAGTCATGATCTGTCTTACTATATGGAAACTTTTAATTCTAAAATATACCTGAAAACTAGGAATATAGGGCGCTTTGCGCCCATCTTCTATTTAAATTGTGAACATTTTCTCTTTGTAAACAAAAATATCGTTGATTTTTATAGTTTTAAAAAATCAAATTTTGTTAGAGACAAATTTCTCTAAAATCGATTATAAATCAACCTTTCCTGGGGTCACGTGAGGTCCCACACAAAACATTAGACCGATCGGTTCAACCGTTTTGATATGTCTATTGGATACAAATGAACAGACAAGCAAAGTATATATATTTTAAAAAACTCTTTTAATATAAGTTCCAAAAGTAATAATTTTCCACAACGCTCTAAAACGCTAGAGTATAATGAATATTAATATTTCCTTTCCTTTTTTTAAATGTTTTTTTTTCGTTTATAATGGTTTACTGAAAAACGAAACAAAAAACGATCGTTTAACAACTCTCATTGTAGTCACATCGATTTAGTTCTTTTAACTTCCTTAGTTGTATGAGCATGAGTGTAGACTGTAGATGATCTGAAAANTCGAAAGTTTGTCACAACAGGGGGTTCCAGATCTTGGTTTAAAAAAACTTTTTGTCATTTTTTCTATTTTTACATTCATAGGTGTTAAACCCATTTAAAGGACAAGACAAGCAAATATAACTAGAAATTGGCGCATTGTTTTTTTTTTCTTTTTTGCTTGTTAATGGTTTCTGAACAAACCATTTTGTTAATCTTTTTTCAATCATTCAAAAACTTGAATTTTTTTATTTCTTGTTGTTATTAGTCTATTCTCTGTTTTTTTTTCTGAACAATACCATCATTTAGAATCAAATTTTGTTCGTTCACAAAATCGATGTCCATCTGTAGATTTAACGGAAAAAAACACTTTTTAAATGTCGTATTTTTACTGTCATGGGAGGGAATTAGTCACAGTGCGGTGCAAGAATAGGGCCGGACCAGTGCAAAATTAGTAGAGCATTTATAATCCCTGACTTATTAGATGGGAGAGACTTATGATTTCATAATTTTCATAATTATGTAAGATTTTGTCTTCGTCTTTTTGAAACAAAAACAATTTTAATCTGTTTTGAACTGAAAGCTTAATCGCTCTCCCAATGGAATGTAACAATAAATGATATTTTTCAACCCTAAAAAAAAACCTGTGAACTGCACACAAAAATTTAATGATGAAATTCGCATTGGACATTTTTTGAAGCTCTATTCTTTCAGCATTCTTATCAGGGTTTTCCATGCACTTTTTTTTTATTTAAGGAAAAATAAGCAAAAGCCTGTTAAAAATTGTCTTTACGTACAATAAGAAAAATAATTTTAATGCAAATTTACTTTTACTAATATTTTTGAAATTTTCCCTGAATTTTGACACAACTAACTTTAAAATAAAATAAAAATTATTAAACATATATTATAATTATTATTTAAATTATGCTTCTATTTAATAAAACTCTTCACTCATATATGTAAATATGTTATCTATAACTGGCAAAACGGCTTGGCGGAATTGGCTGAGGGAGCCCTTGAGTAGGGGGTTAATTAGGTTAAAAATAAAACAAAATTTTTTTATGGCATTTTTTTCAAAATTTCAAAAACATTCTTTTATGAAGTTCGATTTTAAAAAATTCCACATGCAATATTCAGCTAGTAATATATAAATCTCGTTAATCCAACCAAAGAAATTCCCCCCCCCCCTCTCTCTCTCATGAAATATAATGGAATGGATAAAAAGATTAAGGATAAATCTTGGTCCCTCCATATTCTTTTATCACAAGTAGGACTGGGGAATTTAACAGATGTTCTATTTTGTTTTTTGCAATGATGATTGAAAGATGTGTTAAAGGACTGTAAGAGTAATTTCAACTGATCCTCCATGCACAGATGTTCATGTCCGATTTACAACGGTACCCTTGAAACCTTTGTCTGGTTAGATACCAATGTTTTTGTTTCTTTAAACGGTTTATTTTTATTTGCGGGTTCTCACTGAAAAAAAGATCAATGACGCTAATTTATTATTGATCTAAATATAATTTAAAGGGATATTAATCAGGTATTGCCATCATGGAGTGTCATTTGAAATTATGTTTACAGTTCCTTTAAGAGACAATTACGATAATTTTTACATTGCTCAAGCTAAACTAAATCATGAATTTTCGGAACATAAGGTTAAATGTGTAGTTTGAAGTAGGGCTTCGTAAAGTTTTAGTTACAAATTTACGTTTTTTATTTACCAAAACTTTGTTAAGTGGGATGTTGTTTTACTTGATTGTCCCATGTGACAGTTAAGTAACTTAACATCCTACTATTGGGGCGCAATACTTGGTCAGTCTTCAAAAGATTTAAAAATAAATAAAAACATGCCCAGCCTTAATTACACATCTCTCTATTTAGGAAGCATAATGGAGGAAAAAGAACAGTTCAATCAAGATATGGCCGAAAGTTCCAAAGTGTACAGTTTAGAAAATATTTGGATTGGATTAAAAAGGAAGAGAAGAGATGTCGTCTTTGACACACCAATTCAAAATTTTCACTCAGATAGTCAGGTATGTGAATAATTGTTATTAAACAAAAATTATTTTTTTTTACTTTCTAAGACCCCAAAAAGCAAGTTTTCAAAAAACTAAGAACCCCTATTCACAAAATTAGCCAAACTATGTACAAGGTGTTTCACAAGACATGAAAAATAATATTATTCCTTAAATATTAGTATAATATAACTCTTCTAGTCATGGCATTCACAAAACTTGAAAGAACAAAAATGGCGATCTTAAATCCTTTCTCTCAACTGTCATGTTATGTAGGACACCCTGTATATTTCTCTCAACTTGAATGTTTAATAGGACTAATAAAATAGGATTAGTTCAGTTGAATATGAACATATAGGAAGCTTAGTAGCACGCTCTCATAGCTATTATATTAATATACAGGGTTACCCACAAAGGATGATGCTTTAGAGACGTCCTAAAATATGATGATCCCAAAAGTAAATAAAGCCTTCGCTTTCTCAACGATTTGGAAAAGAAAGAAAGAAGTTTGCTGTTGCCAGGAATGATGAATATAAGAAAACAAATAAAAAACGTTCCGCACAGTCATCTCTGAAGTCTCATTCTTTAAACTGAAAAAAGTTGAATGTATCTCGATCTGATAATGAAACATTCCAGAGACGAGATTTTAAAAGCTTAAACCCAAGTAAAGCTCAAGTCAAGACCCAAGTTTTGGATGACCTTGAGTATAGTAAAAACCAACCATCTTGGGTTTTTCTCTCTTAAAGGCTTGAGTCCTCAGCAGCTGATGATCGTAAATTGCGTAAAATCTTTTATATTTGTACATTTAAAATCTCGGGAATTATTTGTGGTGTCAAATTTTATTTAAAATATGAAATAAACATACTATGAAAATAATATACAGAGTGTCCCATATCAGAGAGAAGGCTTGCTAAACAGTCTTTCATTGGTCGAGTCAGAACCAATCCTGACTGGGGTTCTTTTAATCAGGTTTGAGCTTTTAAAATCTCATCTCTGAGCCCGAAATTTAAAAGAGTATCGTTGAACGAAACTCCCGAGTTTCCTTTTTGGGGTCTTAAGTTTTGTGTAGATTTTGATTTAAGAGATTCGAAAAAAATGGAGAATATAAACAAACTGAAAAAAATAATATTTCATTACAAAAATACTGATATTCACAAAAATGACTAAACCCATTCGTGAAACCCTGGTTTTCAAACTGGTTTTCATAACGATACCCTGTCTTAAGTTTTGGGCTTTGGAGTTTTCCGGTCTAGTTATGGAATGTCCCTTGTTTAGAGACGAGTTCTGTAAAGTTTGCAGTAGGCTAAATTAAGGAACCTGTTTTAGTTTTGTTTATAGGCTAAGGCACAGTACAGTAAGGATCCTTTACTGCAACATTAGCATGTTTAAAGGACAAACATATATTTAAGCATCGGATCAAAGAAACATATATCTGTGAATTTAATGTTTTTATTACTTTGAGTCGTAAATTGAATTTAGAGTAAAATTCAGAGAAAACTTTTTATGACCTCATAAATTTATATTTGTTTGATGTTCTGCTAAGTTATATTTAGGTATTTGTTTTGTTCTCGGGTTTGACATCACGCAGCTCTGGCACTTTAGTAAAAGTAAATTTAACCTTTATGAAGCATATAGTCTGACCACGTCAACCTTGTTGCACCGGCTAGTCCTGTCCATAGAGCTATAGGTACAGTTCAAACTGGACCCGGAAAGGTTGACCCGGTTCGGAAATTCAAATGTACTACAGCTACCCGAGTTATATGTACACGGTAGACCAAATCACATGTGATGGTTGCTTTTTGTTGGTGATACTAGAAAGAACGGGGCTTACCTTGAAGTTGTACATAAATCATTTTGAGCATATTCTTTATTGTGTTACTGTATGATAACCGGAGTTTTTTGTTTTAAGGTTGAATTTGCTAAAATAAATTAATCTTTATCTGTCATTAATCTGTGTAATATGAGTGGAAATAAGAGTTACGGTTGGCTCTGTAGGAGCCAAACTAGATAGAGGATATAGATAGATCATTGAACAGTAGGGCGGTAGGGTTTGCTCTGTAAGAACCAAACTAGATAGAGGATATATATAGATCATTGAACAGTAGGGCTGTATGGTTTGCTCTGTAGGAACCAAACTAGATAGAGGATATATATAGATCATTGAACAGTAGGGTTGTATGGTTTGCTCTGTAGTAACCAAACTAGATAGAGGATATATATAGATCATTGAACAGTAGGGTTGTACGGTTTGCTCTGTAGGAACCAAACTAGATAGAGGATGTAGATAGATCATTGAACAGTAGGGCGGTCAGTATGATCGCTTTATAATATGATATTTAAATATTAATATAAAATGTGTATAGATTAAGACAGAGAAAATACCTAAATATATTCCTGGTTATGTGGAGGGTCCACATCCCATCATTTCAGGTCATTTTTTCATTTATTCATTTAACCTTTGTCTATTTATCTATTTATCATTTTATCTATTTTTTATTCATTTATTCATCCAACCTTTGTCTATTTATCTATTTTTCTATTAATTTATCTTTTTATCTATTTTTTATTTATTTATTCATCAAACCTTTATTTATTTATCTATTTATCTATTCATTTATTGATCCAACCTTTGTCTACTTATCTATATTTATCTTTTATCTTTTTATCTATTCTTTATCTATTTATCTTTTTATCTCTTCATTTACTAAACGTTTATGCATTTATATATTTATCCATTTTTATATATTTATGCATATTTACATTTATCTTTTATTATACAATTTACATTTATTTTTTTCTGAGTCTAACTGATTTATCTGAATAATGCCTTTGTTTCTTAATTTATCTATTTTTATGTTTCTTTTTTCTCTTTTTAATATCCCGGCTTTAGTAGGACTGGGTAAAGCATCCATACAAATTTGGAAAGATGCAACATTCAACTCGATTATTTTTCGACGCATTCGTATATAGTTAATATTTCATAATATTTAGTTTTTTTAAATTTTCGCTGGCGCTGGATTTTCGAAAATTCCTGGAAAATATGAAAATGTCGTCTTCATTATCAAAAATCCTCGAAACATGAATAAATGTTTTCAAAAGTAATCGATAACTATTGTTTGTAATATCTGAATGATTTGTTTGGAATTAAATTGATTTGTTTATGATCCGAGTTGAATGTTGCATCTTTCTGAATTTGTATAGACACTACGTTCTTCGGTATTAGTCGTTTAAAACAATTTTCTCCTTATGGACACAACAGATAGAAACAAGATTAGTAGCGATCAAAAGCGCTTTTTATCGCATTTTTTATTTTCTGATTAAAATTACATGAAACTTGTTTTTTAAATAAAAATTTTTTAAGTGTTTTGATGTTTTAAAATGTCATCTTCTGTGCTTATAAACCGTTAACAATTTTTTTCGCCATTAACGCCATTCATACTATAGCAAATTGCTAATGACTGTGTCATTAAGGATTTCATTAACCGTTAACAAATTTTTTTTAAGGTTTGCACTTTTAACACCGTTAATCTTGTAATCTTGTAACAACTAGAGCCGTTAATGATGGTTGAACATATTTTAGTTAACGCCGTTAATACAATTGAGATTGTTAACTAACGGTAATTTTAAAAAAAACGGAAAATGCCGTTAACGAACAAACATTCCATTCTTAATACTGCAAAAATTAACAGCTAACTAAAATTTGTCTTTTTAACGAAACGGCTAGAAGAAGGCTTTAGCATAAAAATATGCACTTAGAGTGCTGAAAAATATCCAGTTTTTTTGCTTGAAACTTTTATATCTCCAAGTTTTACAATGATAAAATATTTTTATATTATCTGAGCTGAAAACTTTTGAATGGTGGATATCGGGATTAATGCTTAATCCACTCTTTTTCTTAATCTCGAGATTAAATATTGCTTGTTCTCCTCTCATTTTTATCCTCCAGATTAATTATCCGATCAGGATTAAGGATATCCCTTTCTAAAGTTTTCAGCTTTGGGAACTTTAGAATGGATATCAGGATTAATGCTTAATCCTCTCTTCTTGCTAATCTTGAGACTAACATAATCTCAAAGATTATGTTAGTCTCGAACCAAAAATGCATTTTAAACCTCAAAACAATTTAGCCTTATATTTTCTAGCTTGGAACCAACTATAAAGTAAACCCACTCAACTTGGAACTTAAATTAAGCTAGGCACTTCACATGGTTGGATGGAGTTCCTCAAAATTTTAGCCAAATCGGGGTTTGTGATCTTTGATCAGACAAACTATAACAAAATATTCCAACAGAGATGATATACTTTTTATATAGAAATCTCCATGATTTGAGTGTTGCATATCTTAATGTATGAGATATTTTTTAGAAATTTCATTTTATCAAGATGTCAATACTTTTTTCTTAAAACATTTTTTATTTTATTTCATTTTTTTTATTTTTAGATCCCTTGTTCTCTTTGATAATCCTGATTTACGTTGCCATCGTGTTTCTGTATATGTTCTACGCTTTCTGCTGGAAGGATCCTGAACCACAAACCCAACCTCAGGTACAGGGTGTCCCACGAAACATGACAATAGCAAGACGACTTGAAAGTCGTCTTTGGTATTTGAATTTATTTGTGACATTTAGTCTTCTATCTACTTTAACATGTATGATTCTTGAAACAATTATCACATTATTCCCCTAGCCCTGGCATTTCCAAAAAGTGGTCTGCGTTTTTTGTGCTTTCAATATTACCGGAGATATAAAGAGTTTGGTTCAGATTTCAATTTTGTTAAATAAAAGCAAAATTGTCGAAATCTGAACGAAATTCTTCATATCTCGGGCAATATTGAAAGGACAAAAAAGGCAGACCACATTTTGGAAATGGCAGGACAAGGGAAATTTTGTGATTATTATCTCTAGAAATTTACTTCTAAAATTAGGTTGACAAATAAACGCAGCAAATTATATCAAAAATCAAGACGACATTCAAGTCGTCCTGCATACTGTCATGTTTCGTGGGACACTCTGTAGTTTCAACATTTTGTCACTAGATGTTATAGTTGCTAACTTGCTTTCTAACATTTATTTTTGTTTCGAAAGTTTGTCACAACAGTATGATACAAAAAGTAAAGCCATAAAAATCCGACAAAATATTTTTAGAAATCAGCGAAAATTCAATAATTTCATCAATAGATAGTGATATTTTACTATCTGCAAAGAAATTGACAGTTCATAAAAAAAAGATATGATAAGCTTGATCAGCATCCTATGTAAACATTATAATTCTTCAGATCCAGATATGTGGAGAGAGAATGAAAAAAGTTCTTTTAATTAAAATTAATTGCAGTCAGTTTTGGCACGACTCGTGTGTTCATCCAATGCATAGAAGGGGGTTATTTCGCAATAAGCATGCAATATGATTTCAATTATGACAGCGATAGTCAATTCTTATGTAAAAACAATTCTAAAACAATTTCTTTTGTGGCACTTTTTGATTGGAGGTCGTCTTCGTTAGTTAACTGGCACTCCAATTGTTTTACCTAAGTGTACTCTTTTCTGAGATTGGTGATTTCGCAATAAGCATGCAATAAGCTTCCTATTATTAAGCTTACAAAGACGACCTCCAATAAAAAAGTATCATACAAAACATTGTTTTTAGAATTGATTTTTACAGTAGAAATAATTATCGCCGTGAATATTGGAAGCATATTGCATGCGTATTACGAAATAACATATTTCAGAAAAAGAGTATATTATTGGTCAAATCTTGCAGTGCCCGTTACCTAATGAAGACGACCTCCAATCAAAAACTGTCAAAAAATAATTTGTTCTTAAATTGTTTTTTTGCATAGAAATGTACTGTCGCTGTAATGATTGGAAGCATTTTTCTTGGTTATTGCGAAATCTCATATCTCAGAAAAAGAGACATAGAGGTCAAAACGTGGAGTGCCAGTTAGCTAAAGAAGACGACCTTCAATCAAAAAGTTTCATAAAAGAAATTGTTCTTAGAATTGTTTTTACATAAGAATTGCCTATCGCCGTAATGATTTTAAGCAAATTGTTTTATTTTTGGAAATTGACTCCCCCCTAATTTATTGTATAGGGCAGTATTATATTATTGTATAGGGCAGTATTATATTATTGTATAGGGCAGTATTATATTATTGTATAGGGCAGTATTATATTATTGTATAGGGCAGTATTATATTTTTAACAATTGAAGGATAATATGAATACATAAGTATTTAAAATCTTTAAATTCTAGATACAAGGTGTCCTACGAAACATGACAGCTGTTGAAATAGTTTAAAATGTCTTCTTTCATAATATGCCAAGTTGTTTGTTGCCAAAGAGAATAATAATAAATATTTTATGGCATCCATATTATAGTAAAATTGATTTTTAAGTAAAGCATTTTTTAAACTAAATAAACTGCAAAAAGGCTTTAATATCTAATACAGCATGTAGAAGAAGACATTTAAAACTATTCACCAACTGTCATGTTTTGTGGGACACCCTGTATAATCTACATATTTAAACAATTTTAGATCCATCAGACTGATTCTTAAGGTAGGTTTTTCCAGATTTTTGTTTCAGAACAAAGCAAAGAAGAAAGACTCAGACTGTGCTCAAGAAGAGAAGAAGATTGAAAATGGGAAAAATAAATCCAATGGAGTTGATTAGTAAAAAAAACATCTAATTAAATTTCCTCAAAAAACAATTGACTTGTGTAAATACTTTAGGAGATTCTACTCAAAATAACATTGGTTTAAAATCATAAGTAATCAAGTTGATGATTTTAATCAATGTTTCATAAATAATCTTACATGAAGGGTTATCCACATAGAATTATACCTCACTGAAAAATATTATTGATTTTAATAATAATTTTAGTTTTCTGTCTTTTATACAGTGACTAGAAATTCAAGGCGCTTCGCGCCCTTCTTTCTAGCCTTAGAGGGCGCTTCGCGCCCATCTCCTAAATTAATTGTGAACATGTTCTCTTTGTGTACATCGTAAAACAAAACAAAAATAATTCGCGGATTTTCACAAAAAATTTCGCGGATTTTCAAAATTTTCAAAAATTTAATGACGATCGAATTTTGATGGAGACAAATATTTGAAATTTCAATCATTCATAAACCTTCCCTGGGGTCCCTAGATGTCCCGATCGGTTCAGCCGTTTTGACGTTTATTGGATACAAACAGACAGACAGACAAACAGACAGACAAGCCAAATTTATATATAACAAGAACACTCTGGAATAGGAAGACGACTTTTAGACTCAAGTTATGAGTTAAAATAGTCCAATGAACATGAGGCACAGTATTTTTAATTGTACAGTGTGAACAGTCTCATTTCACTTAAAAACTTATAAGTAAATCGATTTTCTTTGTTACAATAACATGCTTTATTGTCTTCTTTCTATTCTACAGTTTTCTGGTTATCACTGTATAGTTTTTTTTTTCATGATAAGGAAAGAGACATTTTTAAGTTGCAGATACTGTATTGTGCTTTGTTTTGAGGTCCGGCTTAAGCATTAAAGATGTTTGGGCCTTAAATTCCTTGGATTGTCCTTGAAAAGAATTTAAAAATCCAAGTTTGCCGTTTGCTTTTTGTTACATTTTGCCAAAAAAAATTGTGATTAAACGGTTGTTACCAAAACGATTTTTACGGATGACTGATCAAAAAGATTTTAATATTTATTTTTTTAAATCCTAAATTGTTAGATATCTTAGTTATCTTTAGTCATAAATTAGAAATTTTGCGAAGAAACTTATCGCGCATAAAATATAAAATTTTCAGACACCTCGAACTTTTTTAAATAGACCTCAAAACTATGCCCCTCCATAGTTGCAGGGAAAAGAGGATTGTTAATTCTGTACAGTCGTCTTTGAAGTTTTATCCTTTGTTAGCAACCCTGTAATGTAGTCAAGTGTAAAAGGCAGATTAAACATAAATATGTAAAATAGGTAATATTTTTGTATGTTCTATAGTAGAACTGTTTAATTGTAATATGTAAATTAGATTAAAAATACTTTGCTAGGAATAAATATACATGACATTTTAAACTTTATTCAAACTCTTCTTTTTGATAATTCAAAATAACTATCTGAATATCTTTTTTAACTTTATCTTTATCATATCAAGCCTACAGAATAAAGTATAACGACATTAAAGAATGTCCTTTGTGAATTTTGTGTATTTTTCCCCAAAAATACGCAAAAACGAAAAATTTCTATTATTTGAATGTTATTCATTTAAATGCAATGTTATAAAAGGAAGACGACACAAAAGGAAGACAACACAAAAGGAAGACGACACAAAAGGAAGACGACACAAAAGGAGGACGACACAAAAGGAGGACGACACAAAAGGTAGACGACGCAATAGATAGCCGAAACAAAAGGAGGACGACACAAAAAAAAGACGACACAAAGAAGTTATTAACTTGTTTTTTTATTGTACAGTTCAGTGTAAAATTATTTCTTTTTTCCCAAAATCATTCAATGCACCAAGCCAGAAAATCAAATTAATCAATATACTTGAAAATTGTCAGGTCGTCATTGATTTTTAATTTTTTGTGGGTAACCCTGTACAACTTTTATTGAATGTATATATTAAGCTGATTTAGAAGAAAAAAATACTAGCATCAAAAAGTAACAAAACATTAATCCCGATTGGTAAAAAATATTCAAAAAATTGAATTCTTCATTGCATGCATAACTAAATAGTAATAGTATTTGTTGTCTTCTATGTAAGTAAAAACTAACTAATGTTTTATTTGTGATAAGCTTGAACAAGGGATTTATTTAGAATTAATACAGATTTCTGCCATGGAAAAAGACTATGAAGACGACCTAAATTAGATTACTATGCTCTTTACCAATATTTTGTAGAATTTTAGCTGTAGATTCTAAAAAGTCCAACGACCATCACCTAAAAGTTGCAGTCCAGGAGAAAATTAAGAAAAAAGCAGAAAAGTATGTGGTCCAGATGAAAAGTAGGTGTGGTCCGGACGAATATTAATAGGTGTGGTCCGGACGAAAAATAGGTGTGTTCTGGACGAAAACTAGGTGTGCTCCTGACGAAAAATAGGTGTGGTCTGGATGAAAAATAGGTGTGGTCTGGACGAAAAATAGGTGTGGTCCGGACGAAAATAAGTATTTTCCTTTTGTGCAAAATTGGGCAAAAAAATTGTTTTATTTTTAAAACAAACTCCATTTTAAAAAAACCAAAAAAAACATATTGAATATAGAATAACTTAAGACGTTGCCTAAATTTGAAAAAAAGTGTTAAAGGACTTTAAAATATACTGAGAAACCCCAAAAAACAGATATCAGTGTTTTTAAGCCTCAATAATCTTTTAAAACGACACAAAAAAGTGCTTTTGTTTGGTATAAATGTCGCATGTTCAAAAACATCTCTGTTTACTTTTACCAGCACAGTGTTGATAATTTTTATTATTCTATCAAAATCAAGATTGCAAAGAGAAAAAACATATGCTTAGAAAATTATAATAATGAATACTTAAAAAGATTGCTTGGCGGCCTCGACAAGAGAGTCTCAGGATAACTAATTTTATATTTAATCTAATGTACATGGTTAAAATAATACTTGGAGAAATATATCATGGCTCTCTAAAACTCCCCCTGTAGTCGTCTAGCTGTCGAGGAGGATTCTAATTAGTAGAAGACGACTTTCATAACCGCCACAATCGCTTTAATGTTTGTATTTCAAATTATTTCTCAAAAAGATTCCAACTTAATGTAGTGCAAAACAATCGCCTATTTCTGGAGTTCGCAAGCATTGGGCTAGGAATATGTTGCAATCTTTCTGTAGAGGTCTCTTTTCAATAATTATGGCTTAAAAACTATGTATGTTTACAGAAAGCCAAGAAGAAAAATCTAAGTTGGTTCATATATATGTAAATGATTTTTTGTTTCTTAAGCAATATTGGATAGCTAAAGTTAACAGAGAGATTTTCGAATATTCGACATAGTTGTACACCAAATTAAAAACTTACTTAAAAACCCCTTCTAAAATTAAAAACTATATACTGGGGAACATTTTTGAGTCTTTTCTAACGATTAAAGAGGCTAAGAAATCCAAATCCCTGTTTTTTGGGTCACCCTGTATATATATATATATATATATGTATATCTATATATTTTTTTTGTCGTCCGATCCTTTCATAAATATACATATTATATATATATATATATATATATATATTAATCTAATGGACATTTCACCTGACCTATAGTTACCTAGAGAAAGTTGACCGGCTATGCAACATACACACACAGTCATCTATCTCTCTTAGATTAGCCTCTACAATTCTGCAAATCTACAGACTGTCTCATCTCTTAAATTCAAAGAGAATAAAATATATATACAAAATTTTGCACGAACATTTTGTCATGTGAGCCTTATCCAATATTTATAAATTTTCTGCTTATTTCCGAAAAAAATGTTAAAGCTATCTTTTATCCAATATGATGTAGGACACCCTGTACATTTGTAAGTATTTGTGTGGTGGAATATTGAAAGCATATTTATATGAGAAAGCTTTGTGGTGGAATTAGTTCAAAATATCCCCACTAGATGTTCACTAAGTTAAACTGAATTAACATCTTTACCTTGTAAGCTTTTGTACTTCAGAAACGTTATTTTTCAGCAAATGTAATATTTCTATATATATATATATATATATTTCTATATATAAGTTTATATTTTGTCAAGCTAAAAAATACAGCCTTTTAAGATTATTGTAGTGATTTATTAATTTTTGTATGTTCAGCATACAAAATATTAGGGGTTAACCGACTTTCCAGATACGTCTTTGTCAATTTTTAAGGCTAGACTATGAACTTACTTTATAAAAGTGTTCTAAGCCAATACACTCTAAACTAAGCGTGCGCACTACAGCAATGTTCATGACCGAAATAATTGTGTGTTTTAGTGGAGAGTGAATAATGTAATGCTTTACAAACATAGCAAATCTTTAATATACTATTGATTTCAAAGATGATTTATATGTATATACTATATATAGCATAATTTATTCGAGTCTTCTTTATTAATATGTTTACAGTAAAAGTAATAGGCATTGCACCCGAAATCTTTAAATAGTCCATAGTGGGCAGAGAATGTACTCTATTCACTTATTTTCGTCCCAGGAAACAGAAGTGGATGATACAACTAGATGTCAACTAGTTGTCCTATACTCCACCTCAAAACTCCACATAAACTTAACTTTAACTCCACTTTTAAATTCCAGTCACCAACTGGTTGAAATCTGGGTGCAAAAACTCGACTTAAACTTGACTTTTTGAGTCCCAATTTTTACCAAGTCAGGGTGAAAACTTGGAAAACTTGATAGATAGATAGATAGATAGATAGATAGATAGATAGATAGATAGATATATAGATAGATGGATAGATAGATAGATAGAGAGAGAGATGGATAGATAGATAGATAGATATAGATAGATAGATATATATATAGATAGATAGATAGATAGATAGATAGATAGATAGATAGAAAGATAAATAGATAGATAGATAGATAGATAGATAGATAGATAGATAGATAGATAGATATAGATAGACAGATAGATAGATAGATATATAGATATATATATATAGATAGATAGAGAAACATATAGATAGAGATACATACATGATAGATAGATAGAACAGGTAAACATTTGAATAATACCATCTTGTATAGTTTCAAAAAGTGTGTTATTTGGCTGGGGCATATATGCACTATATTGGGGGTGGACCTGTCTAAAGATCGTCCCCCCCCCCCCGGCCAAGAAAGTGAATTTTCCTTTAACACGCTAAAACTCCAAGGTGTGTTGCAATGTATTTATCAAGTAGCCCCCTCGCCCCCTTCCCATGAAACCCTGTATACAGTCCTGCTGCCTGTTCCATGTTCAAATTATACAGAGCGCGTCCCATATATCATATAAAAAAACACATTACACTCGAAAAATCTAGCATTTTCTACAATAAATGTGTTTTATCAGTCTTATTACATTTTTCAAAATGATTCATTCTTCTTAAATTTTCTAACAAGTCCTGAAAATCGTAATTTAGACCCATAGACGATCTAATATGATGTGGGACACCCTGTATACAGATAGATAGATAGAACAGGTAGAATACCATCTTGTATAGCTTCAGGCTGTATTACTTGTCTGGGGCATAAATTGGAGTGGACCTGTCTAAAACTACCCCCCCCCCTCTGACCGAGAAAGTGAATTTTCCTTTAACGGTTAAACTGTAAGGTGTGTTTTAATGTATTTATCGAGTAACCCCCCTCTCCTCCCAATGAAACCCTGTACAGTCCTGCTGCCTGTGAGTTCTACCAATGGTAGAACTCAATACTCAGGCTATAATCTGCCTCTTTCAGTGCTAGTTTAGTTTAGTTTATCACCAGTAGAGGTCTCGTATAATGCATGTGAAGAATATCAATAAAATGCATTCATGCATAATGCATGAGCGAATAATTAAATTATTATTATTAAATTATTAAAGGAATTGATTGAAAAACTTTGCGGTGCATGTTTTGCGTGTATTTTAGTAAAAATATTTGCATAAGCGAATAATTAAACTATTAATATTAAATTATTAAAGGAATTGATATTATTCAAAGCTTGTCTAGCATGTTTATAGGTAAAACGTTTTTTTTGTACTAGTTATATTAAATTCAAGATACAGTACTACTTACGTTTAACGAGTCAATAAAAACAATAGTGTCTTAGATTATCAAGAAAATATTTAAGTAACTTTGGTAATATACGATTTTTAATTACCAATAATTATTCTGGATTTAGATCAAAAGATCAAAAATTTGTTAAAACCCATGGAATAAGTCACACGACATCTGCAGCATATAAAAGTAGAGCAAGATCGTATGTAGAATTATAATAATATTTAACCTTCATATAATATATATGAAGGTTATTATAACATGTACATGGTTTCATTGGTTATAGAATGGCTGTACTTCAAATTCTGGTATCCTATTGGTCGATAGAAATGACGCTTGGGCATGGGCCTAGCTTAAAGTTGGCTTTTATTAGGTTTTTTAGACTTCTGAATTTTAAAGGTATGAATGGCTTTACAGTGTAAAGGATTGACATATATAGAAAAAAGGATGTATTTTTCATTGCCAAGCCAAGAAAAATAATTAGAATTCATGATTTTAGAATATGAATCTTTAAAGTTAAGGTTACTAGCACATATACAGAAAGACAGAGGTGTTTATATGATTACAAAGACTTATCTGTAATTAAATATTACTTTGGATAAAAGACAGAAATTTATTGGTTTATAATTTTGGTTTGAGTTTGGAAAATTATTCCTTTAATACATTAGCAATAAATTACGGGGTTTTTATTATCACAAAAATAATTAAAACCAATAGTTTATTCTTTGCAGTTAACTCATTAGCATTTGATTAAAAGATAAGATATTTCAAATAAGATCGAAAAAGGGGCAAAGAAGTGCAATTAACCCTTTCTCTGCTGGGGTACTTGAAAACCAGGATATGCTGGGGGGGGGGGGCAATTTGACCCCCCCCTCTAAATCCCATGTTTGATGTCCAAATATGACAAATGATACATCATTGGAAAGCTCTTGTGCTCTACTTTTAGAATCTGCAAAAAAATTTGCAAATTTGCAAAAATTGAATTTTTTACCATAAAACTGGATTTTGCGATAAAAAATTCAATTTTTGCAAATTTGCAAATTTTTTTGCAGATTCTAAAAGTAGAGCACAAGAGCTTTCTAATGATGTATNTCATCTAGGTTTAGATCCCAGTATTAGTTCATCTAGGTTTAGATCCCAGTATTAGTTCATCTAGGTTTAGATCCCAGTATTAGTTCATCTAGGTTTAGATCCCAGTATTAGTTCATCTAGGTTTAGATCCCAGTATTAGTTCATCTAGGTTTAGATCCCAGTATTAGTTCATCTAGGTTTAGATCCCAGTATTAGTTCATCTAGGTTTAGATCCCAGTATTAGTTCATCTAGGTTTAGATCCCAGTATTAGTTCATCTAGGTTTAGATCCCAGTATTAGTTCATCTAGGTTTAGATCCCAGTATTAGTTCATCTAGGTTTAGATCCCAGTATTAGTTCATCTAGGTTTAGATCCCAGTATTAGTTCATCTAGGTTTAGATCCCAGTATTAGTTCATCTAGGTTTAGATCCCAGTATTAGTTCATCTAGGTTTAGATCCCAGTATTAGTTCATCTAGGTTTAGATCCCAGTATTAGTTCATCTAGGTTTAGATCCCAGTATTAGTTCATCTAGGTTTAGATCCCAGTATTAGTTCATCTAGGTTTAGATCCCAGTATTAGTTCATCCAGGTTTAGATCTCAGTATTAGTTCATCTAGGTTTAGATCCCAGTATTAGTTCATTTAGGTTTAGATCCCAGTATTAGTTCATTTAGGTTTAGATCCCAGTATTAGTTCATCCAGGTTTAGATCCCAGTATTAGTTCATCTAGGTTTAGTACCTGGGGTTTGTTCTTCCAGGTTTAGTACCCATTGTGAGTTTAACTAGGTTTAGTTCCCAAAGTCAGTTCATCCAGGTTTAGTAACCGTGGTTGGTTCATCCAGGTTTTGTACCCATGCTGAGTTTAACTAGGTTTAGTTCCCAGTGTCAGTTCATCCAGATTTTTGTAGCAAGGTTTAGTTCATCCAGGTTCAGTCCCAGGATTAGTTCAGCAAGGTTTATGTACTAAGAGTTAGTTTATCTAGTCTTAGTACCTGGGGTTAGTTCATCCAGGTTTAGTACCCTAGGTTTGTTCACCTAGGCTTAAGCCTCCCGGGGTTGGTTCATCCAGGTCTAGTACCCATGGTTAATTCATCTAGGTTTAGTACCCAGGGTTAGTTAATCTAGGTTTAGTACCTGGGGTTAGTTTATCTGGTTTTAATTCCCAGGCTCAATTTAAGCTCTTGGTTTATAACATCTGAATCATTTCTCTAGGTCTAGGTTAATATCTGAAGAATATTACTAAGTTTATATAAAGATCTTAAAAATATCTATAGGTTTAGATAAAGATTTTAAGAATATCTCATGGTTTAGATAAAGATCTTAAAAATATCTTTATATTTAGATAAAGATCTTAAAAATATTTCTAGGTTTAGATGAAGATCTTAAAAATATCTCTAGGTTCAAATAAAGATCTTTAAAATACCTCTAGGTTTAGATAAAATTCTTAAAATTATCTCTAGATTCAGATAAAGATCTTAAAAATATCTATAGCTAGGTTTAGATAAAGATCTTTAAAATATATCTAGGTTCATAGAGATATCTTAAAATATCTCAAAACTTAGATAAAGATCTTAAAAATATCTCATTGTTTATATAAAGATCTTAAAAATATCTCTAGATTTGGATAAAGATCTTAAAAATATTTCTAGGGTTAGATAAAGATCTTTAAAATATCATTTATAGGTTCAAATAAAGAGCTTTAATATATCTTCAGGTTTAAATAAAATTCTTTAAAATATCTCTAGATCCGGATAAAGATCTTAAAAATATTTCTAGGGTTAGATAAAGATCTTAAAAATATCTCTAGATTCAAATAAAGATCTTTAAAATATTTCTAGTTTAGATAAAATTATTTAAAACATCTCTAGGTTTAGATAAATTTTTTAAAATATCTCTAGATTCAGTTAAAGATCTTAAAAATATCTCTAGATTTGGATAAAGATCTTAAAAATATTTCTAGAGTTAGATAAAGTTCTTAAAAATATCTCTAGATTCAAATAAAGATCTTTAAAATATCTCTAGGTTTAGATAGAATTCTTAAAAATATCTCTAGCTAGATTCAGAAAAAGATCCTAAAAATATCTTTAGGTTTAGATAAAGATCTTTAAAATATATCGAGGTTTAGAGAGAGATCTTGAAAATATCTCTAGGTTTAGCTTAAGATCTAAATTATATTTACAAGTTTAGATAAAAAAATTGACTGATGAATATCTCATCATTCAGATTAAGTTTTAAAGAATATCACCAGGGTTAGGTTGTGAACTATTGGTTCAGATTGAGATGTGAAGAATATTTTCAGGTTTAGGTTAGGTTTTAGTTAGGAACTTTAGGTTTAGATTAAGATCTAAAGAACAAAGTTATGGGCTTAGGTTGTTCAGATTAATTTGAAGAACAATTGTTAGAGTCAGGTTAAAACTGAAGAATATCTCATGACTCATGCAAAAATTCAAAAAAATTTCCGGACTCAGAAAGTAACAAAATGACGTTTTGATGATGTTTTGGTTCAATATTTCATTAATAATGAAAATAGATCAAACGGTTAATATCAAAATATTGTAGAGACAAAACATCCTGAGAACAAACTACTCCATATGTACCGTACTCAGTCAGAGACTGTAGCGAATTGGGGAGCCTAGCCTGGCTCTCCCCTATTTTACACTCAGATCAATGAACCCAAGCTATCCCTAGCGTCTGATGCTGTGTTGAAAAGATGGCTTGGCTTGGCACTATGAATAGCATGTTATGGAATATGATATGGAAAAACAGAAAACTAACTATTTCCCCCTTACTACTAGGGTTGTTAATCATTTTTAAAAACGATTGTTAAACAATGTTACGTTTTTCAATCGTTTTCAAAAATGATAGTTTCGTTTTTGGAAAAAGCAAACGTTTTTATAAACAACCCATCTTGTTTTGAACTTTTAAAAAAGGAATAATGATCGTATTATGTATGCAATATTCTTCTGATTTCTTGTTGTATGTTATAAAACTTACCTTGAACAGGCCCTCCATTTTAAATGATCATCATCAACAGAGTGTGTCATTAAAGTTTATCCCAGTCATCCTGTATCAGATCCAAACTAATACTCTCTCTCTTTTCTCTTTGAAAAGTCTCAATGTTAGAGCTTTAAGAGACATTTGTGGAAGCCTGATGACAACATTGTGGCATACAACACCATTCAAGAAATGTTACCCACATAAATCAAATAGCATATTATTATGTGCAAGCTATATTACCATATAATATTTTATTGTTGCAATAGATGATTTAAGGCTATTGCACTGACAGTTGGTTGAAATATCATCGCAAATATATTAAAATTTGATTTATACATTTCCAAATGTTTTTTTGATAAAACTTTGTCCTTCAAAGTGTGAATGTTTTTAGAAAGTATCCTCATTCTATACCTTATTTGTTTTTTTCCTGTAATTGATGCTCAAATTTCTTGAAATTTAGCACCTTAAAACAATCAGAGTCACTTTTAAAATTCTCCCTTATTTTCATTAATGGTTCAAATATAAAACTGGCTGTAGGTAGTTCAGCAAATTAGCTCAAACTCATTTAATTTGGTTCCTGCGGGCAATTAATTGTACAGTAAAAGCCCTGCAATTTTTTTGGTTTTTTTGTGATTCAGTCTATTCTCCCGCAGTTCCAACATTTATAAGCTCTAGTTAAATTAAATGCAGAATGTTTATTTTCTATTTTTTTATCACAATTACTTCTCAAGGTTTAAACATAAAAGCAGTTTCCATTAGTGTGCCTATTCCTTGCACGCCTGTCATATGCATAGTCTATTTGCTTCCTGAATAATAAGCTCTATATTCAAACAGGTCATTTGCCACTATTTTGCCCAAATTCTTTCCCTTAAAGGCCTTAATATACCCCTTTTTCATATTCATGAAACCCTCAAATATTATTATCAGTATCAAATTTTTGCATTACAGTGAAGGAGAGGGGCTGGGGAAGGGGGCACTTCTAAGATTTTTTTTTTCTTCTGAAACTTACCTTGAGCAGGCACTCCATTTTGTAAAGTCAGGTTCAACAGTGGGTTTCATTATAGTTTTACCCCGGCATTCTCTAGCAGATTTTGTTCCGTCATGATCCTTAACTCCCATAAGATGTCCCAGCTCATGAGCTAACAATATATGAGCACCGTCATGTTTTCCATTCCTCAATTTGAGTGTCATCACTCCAGCACCAAACCTTACCAGGGATAGAATACTTCAAAATGGAATGGACTTAATTTCTGACTGAAATATTACGTAAGGAAATTTCTCAAAGGCAATTCCAAAGGGTGACTTCCCAAGAGGCACCAATCCAAATGTGCAATTTCATTTGGAAAAGTCCTTAACATCTTCTATATGAGGTGTCACATGTTGCTCTAGAGCTCTCAGAGTTGTTGAAAATCAAGTAAAGAGATATGTGTGTGTAAATTTATCAAAACCTGCTTGTATTCAGCAGCAATTTTCAGTGTGCACTGTGGTGAGTTCATAATTTATGTAGTGCATTAAACTGCAGCTAAATACAAGCAGCAAATCCTGTTTTTACTTACAAGTGGCAAACCCTATCAATATGAGATAATCCAGACGGTACTGAACCTAAAAAAAGGTTGAATTTTAAAAATAATGATATTCTTAATGTAATAGATTTTATTTTTTGTCCCATATTTAATTGAGAAATATGCAAAAAATAACAGTTCTGTCAACATATGAGCTGTAAAGTAACTATGGCTATCTAAATAGAATTGTGCGATAGGCAGAGTTTTAGTTTAGATTTTGGAAGATATTCAAAGATTTTGAAAAAGAAGTAAAATGGCAAATATGCTGGCATGGTTAAGTGCGAGTGCTTAAGATATCTTCCAAGAATTCTGCTAAACTCATGTTACGCAACCTATATTTCGTGAAGGATCAGTTCATCATCCCTGCACAAGACAGTATTCACCCCTGTGTTTAGTTGCTGCTATAGCAACAAATGAAGCATCGGTAGAATCCATAGATAAGGATAGATTGCGCATAAGACGACATTTTTCATCTTGAAATTTATAAATGTAGAGAGATGTTTTAAAGATATTCCTATTATATAGATTAACTAGGTCGGTTGTGAACATTGGCTGTTCTTATTTTATTGAGTACTTGTGGTGTACATGAGTTTTGTAGAGAGAAATTTAAGTTAGTTTATTCCTTCTCATTTCCTTCTTCAGTTCTCGTCAATATGATATATTGCTCAGTGAAATATTGTTGTTCAAATAGTTCCATTCCCAAAATTACTTTACACTCTATTATGAAATCCATTAAAACACCAAACCACCCCCCTTATCATTGAAGTACACTTTGACCCCTAGAAGTATGAGTTCACGGACTGTACAATTCTTGGTGATTTTGCGTACATAAGCTATCTTTGTTTTTTTAATTATCCATGGTATGAATCTCGTAATTTCTAGTTTATATAGTATAACTTGTTTTTAAATCTGTAAATCTGTACTGCATCACTTTCTAGAATATTCAGTGTGACCTAAACTTTCAAAGAGACAGTATATACTGTTATTCTATTTATCATTCTAAATGATGTCGATATTATGTAACTCTTTTAAAATTCTTATTCACAATTTTTTTATTGCTGAGTAGATTATAATTTCTTAGGATTTGAAATATTGAGATTTGATTTACTTAAGCTTTTTTCTGTGATACATGTAAACATATTAACTCTAATTCGATTATTTTTTACCAGATTGAATTCTCAATAAACGTAGAAGATTTATCCTGAGTTTTTATGGAGATGTCATCTATTAGAAGAGAGGGTTCCAATTCGAAGATCTGTAGGAATACTACTTGGTGCTTTTTCGGTCCTTATTAAGCAACTGAAGGAAGGTTGCGAAACAACTAAGCACTACAGCTGCATTTGTAAAGGATATTTGAAATAACTGAAAGGAAACAGGTATTACTAGCAGGAAGTTATGAAAAACTCTTGCAGGAAGTGCATCGTGCATTTTGCTGACATGATGAGCCTAATACATTCTGTAATTTTTTTAAAACTAAATATTTATATTTTCTGTTTAACCCTATAAAAGTATGGGGGTCTGAATCTATGTAAAGCCTGGGGGGAGGCGTTTGGCGCCACCCCCCCCCCCCTAGAAAAAGGCCATACAGAATAGGTATAGGGTTGAAATGCATGTGCAGAGCCCAAATTTTCAAGGCCAGCCCATAGAAAAAAAATGAAACCGATAGTTTTAATAGTTTGGGGGCTAGGGAGGGTTAAAAAAATCCCTAAAAAAGGGTCAAAAAAATGTTTTTTGTTTTAAACAAATCTCAAAGTGTGACACATGTTTTTACATGCAGTTTTCAAGGGCTTTTCAAAAATATAGTTTTTAGATCTGTAGCTTTAGTCACAAAAAGTTATGGGCTATTTTAGATTTTTTTTCACAGACCGGACTTCTTTTCCGCCGTGTACCCTACCCTATAAAATAAAATAAAAAAAAATTTTAACAAGAAATCCTTTAAATTTTATTCATTAAAAGTCACAAAATTTCACGGTGATAGTGTCAAAAATAAAAGAGTGCTAGGACAAAAAGCTACAGGGGGGTGCCAAACAACCCCCCCCCCCCCCCCAGCCGGTTGAGGATTAAGAGTATACAGGTGTTTACGTAACTGATTTTACATGTATAAAATTTTAGATGTGCTACGGACTAAGTGTAATTTAAACAATTAGTGTTATCCTGTTATCCCTTTTCTCTTTAGGTTGTTACCTCTTCTATTATTTCCAGTCAGAAGAAAACTTATGTCATAACTATTCCTTTTTTTGTCATCAGGGTTGTTTCTTGATCTAGCATATTTCTGAGAAGAAATTAAAAACAAATTTCAGATGTTAAATTTTTAAATCTATCTGAAATATGTCTAAAAGTGTGCACAGTCTTGCACTGACTTTTGTATTGACATGTAAAGCAGGTTAAAAATATTGCTAAATAGGATGTTCAAACAAATCTTTCACACAATTAGCAGCTTTAAATTCCTTAAATACTGCAAGGTAATTTAATTATTTAAGAAAGGGAAAAGCATGCCCTAATTAAAAGTTAAGTAACACTACAATAAGTTTCAAACTTATAAATAGAAAATATATGTTTCTGACCAATCTAATTGGTTCCTAATGCTGGAACTCTTTTCTAAAGCTTTTATTGGGTCAAAAAGAGTAGATAAGCCTGAGTTTACGGTTTTTTTGTGGGTTTCTTACCTCAAAAACGTCAAGCTGTCTTCCTTGATTAGTTGTTTGATGAATTGGGCTAAATTCACGATCATAATCATTCTAAAAACACAGAAGAATAACTATAAGGATTTTAGAGGTTGGAGTATGAAGAATGCAGATTGAAGAGTGAAGACCCTTTTGCAATTGCAATTGCAATCCAGATTGCAGATTGCAGAATGAAGGTCCTTCTAAAGAAAGACTAACTTTAATTGATTTAAAAGGTCAGAGTTAGTATAAGCAGTAGGGTTCAGACATTATCAATCATGTTAAAGTAATCAGTTTCGTTACCTTTATTATCTTTATTCCATTTACTTTTAGATCAAAACCTCCTGAAAAATTTAAAAAGATTATAATAAATAATTTAACTTAAGATTACTAAACACATTTTGAAAATAAAAATATTAATAATAAAATGTTTACTTAATTATTTACATCCACAATTGTTTTGATCTTTTGATCATGCCAATTTTTTAATAATTTAATAAATATTGCATAATGTTTATATATATATCTTTTGACTGACCATATCTTGAAATTGAAGAATCTTTGAATAGAACTTCGGTATCTTTGAATAGAGCTTTTATCATTTTGTATGTTTTTCTTTGGACACAACTATTAGATCCTCCTACTTGTTGCTAAAAAATAATGTATTTGATATATTAACATATTTTGAAGGAACATTAATATCGCCTTTCTCCTGCAAGACGCTGTAAAAATCCAAACCATGTACATAAATATTGCATAACCCACTGAATGATCCTTTTAAAACTTTAATTTCTCAATTTTTACTGAGAGAGGATACAAATTTTTTCCTACAAGTTATGAACTATCAGAAATAATCAAGAACACTGCAATAGTTCTGACAAAAAGTAATTGCATAGAATGCATTGGTATTGGAACAATCTATAAATTGACAAACATGGAACGAACAGTAATTGGTTCAAAAGAAAAGTCTTAAATCATTCAAATAGAAGTTAGGTATATACATTACCAAAGACATTTACCAAGCTTTAACTTCCCAAGGATATTTTCTCAATTGGCAACTTCTCAAATATGCAATTTCACAAGGAGCATGTTCCCAATTCTTTTCCAGTCCAATACTTTGATCCTAGCCTAGTCACAGCGCTTGGCCCCTTACCCATCCTAGCCACAGATCTATGGCAGTCTGCAGTGCCTCGGAACGTCTAACAGAACCTTTGGGAAGTTGCTGCTTTGGAAATTGCACATTTGGGAAATTGTCACTTGTAAAGTCACCCTTGGGAAAATGATTAACACTACTAAAAACACATTCTAAACCAGGAACTCATTTTAAATCTAAAGGAATTGAGTTTTCGCCACAAACTCTGATTTTATAATCACTTTGGAACCCAACCATAACCCTTAGATCCTGCAAACAACAATCATTTGTTTGAAAATAAATATGAACATGCCGAGCCAAGATTAGTAGAACATAAGTCATGACCCATTTTTTAAAAACTTTTATTTGTAATAACAGACTTTTTTAAATTATTGGTTTGGTCTCAAAACAGAAAACAAATTTTTCTACAATTTTAAAGTTATTTCTTAAATCAAAAAAGAATATGTTCCTTTTATTTTTGTCTAATCCCATCCCTTATTTTTCAAAACTCAACTAATTTTTCATTTTGACTAGTACAAATTTTTGTCAATTTGTTGTTAATTTCATAATGTTTTATTACTACTCACTTTCATAGTATTCCACACATATTTATCTAGATAAACTCCAACTTCCACTGTTCTCCTTCTATAGTTTTTAACTCTTCTGTTATCCACCTTATTTCTAGATTATAAATACACTGTAAATTTCAAGCATGCATCTATAATGTTTCTAGATGATAAATACAATGTAAATTTCAATCATGAATCTATAATGTTTCAAGATGATAAAAACAATGTAAATTTCAAGCATGAATCTATAATGTTTCTAGATAATAAATACACTGTAAATATCAAGCATGAATCTATAATGTTTCTAGATGATAAAAACACTCTAAATTTCATACATGAATCTATAATGTTTCTAGATGATAAATACACTGTAAATTTCAAGCATGAATCTATAATGTTTCTAGATGATAAATACACTGTAAATTTCAAGCATGAATCTATAATGTTTCTAGATGATAAATACACTCTAAATTTCATGCATGAATCTATAATGTTGCTAGATGATAAATACACTCTAAATTTCAAGCATGAATCTATAATGTTTCTAGATGATAAATACACTGTAAATTCCAAGCATGAATCTATAATGTTTCTAGATAGTAAAAACACTGTAAATTTCAAGTATGAATCTATAGTGTTTCTAGATGATAAATACACTGTAAATTTCAAGCATGAATTTATAATATTTCTAGATGATAAATACACTGTAAATTTCAAGCATGAATCTATGATGTTCCTAGATGGATGATAAATGCACTGTAAATGTCAATCATGAATCTATAATGTTTCTAGATGATAAATAAACTGTAAATTTCAATCATGAATCAATAATGATTCAAGACGATAAACACACCGTAAATTTTAATCATACATCAATAAGATCTTTGCGCTAATCCATATTTATGAAATATTAATCATGATATTGATTTTTAAATACACAAATTTTGCATAGCAGTATCACAATTATTTTTAAGTTGAACTATACAACAATATTGGATTGATTTAACCAAATCACGGTTGGGGGGGGGGGGGTATTTTTAACCCCCCCCCCCCTGTGGTTTTTGATTTAAAATATTAAATACTAAGGGACTTACGCTAGAATGTTTAAAGTTTTCTTCACTATTGTAACATTATAGTTGTCAAAAGGTTTTGCAATTTTTTATGTAAAGGGTAGTGTAGAATTTGATAACATAAATAATCCAGATATTGCTCAAAGGTGTTTTTGTGGTTACCTCTAGAGAACTTCAACAAATCGAAAACAGTATATAACACTATTAATTAGGCTACAGATCTAAACTTTATTCAGACAAAATTGGCCCAATTGGAATAAGGGTAAATTAACGAATAATTATAATATAATTTGTTGTGGCCCAATCGTTTCAGCGTTTTGCAATTTAATTGAAAACAAACAGACAGACAAACACTCAAAGTATGTTTAGAGATTACAGAAAGATTGAATTTAAGAATACACAACATGAAATACCTTTGTCCTTGAATGATAGTTACAGCTTGGCTGAAAATACAGAAAAGTATAAAAAAATTCATTTCTGAAATATCAAATGAAAACAATTGAAAACTTGCCAAAATTAACCAGTAAAATAACAATTATATTTTTCTTTTGAATATTTTAAATCAAAATTTTATGAAAGCAAATGTATGCTTCAGAATAATTTTAATTTCAAATGTTTAAAAAGAAAAAATTTAAAGCGTTGCCCTGTGTTTTGAAAAAAAAATTAGAAACATTACTGCTTTGATGAAAACCCAAACTATAATGAAAGTAAAATAGCTCTTTTATCTAAATGCAGGATTTTTTATAATATTTGATTTATTACAAATTCAATAAATTGATATAAAAATGTCTTCTCCAAGATATAAAAATGTCAAAAAATGAAATCGGTTTTGATTCATGACTTTTATCACACACATATAATTTTACAAATCATCTGTTTTTTTGAACAATTAAAAAAAAAGAGTTGTTCACCACAAATGATAAATGAACAATGAAAAAAAAGAGTTGTTCACAAATAATAAATGAACAAAATAAAAAAAAGAGTTGTTCACAAATAATAAATGAACAAAATAAAAAAAAGAGTTGTTCACCACAAATGATAAATGAACAAAATAAAAAAAGAGTTGTTCACAAATGATAAATGAACAAAATTGAATTATTTTGGTTTTAAAACAAGTAGTTGTATTTTTAGCATCTATCAGAAAAATGTCTGTGAATTCTCTTTTACTCTCTTTTTAAAAGCAAAATTCATTTTCATACTACAAAGGAACTGCTGACAGCTGACGAATGATAAGAGAATATTTTAGCCGTTTTTCTCAAAACCTTTTTTTAGATATTTGATTTAAGTTTTTTTTCTAATAAAAAGGAATTGAGTTTTACCACAAACTCAAAAATTATAATCCCTTTATTTTTGCAACCTGATTATTTGTCGTGTAAACCTGACATATTTCAAACTTAGACTACTTGATCTTCCAGAATTAATTACCTTTAAACTCAACAATTCATTCCCGTTATTATTTGATTTATTTTATATAATTTATATAGTTCCAATCATTTAAGGTCTACGATATTGGTTTGAAAAATATATGGATAAGAATAATATGGATAAGAAACCCAGAGTTTGTTGCAAAGACTCAAATCAAATATATCTTTATAACCAACAAAAGACCCAAAATTCTAAAACATTTTCCCGTTAAAAAAAAACTTTATTCCGTAATTTGCCTGGTACTTCCAATAAACACTGAAATTGAGCGACAAACTTCAGATTCAGATCTTCTGAATTTAGACAAAACCAAAACTTCACAATGACGATCTCAATGTCGTCACTGATTCTCATGTTTATTGGGTTTGATTGAAAGGGGGGTCTGTTATAATAAAGAGAGAGACCGGCTAGACATGGTAGTAGATCTTAAAGTGCAGTATTGTAGAAACTTTAGGATTCATATGACACCAATGACGACTGACTGACACAACTGGTGAAATATTAAAAACAACTTTAGGCTTTTATTTAATAAATAGTAAACCGTAAACATGTCTCGTTGATATAAAATAAATCCTAAAGTTTTTTCTCTGCAATACTGCACCTGCACTTGCAGCTCAACTACCATGTCTAGCCGGTCTCTCCATTAAAGTTAAAAAATAATAAATTTTAATAAAGGGAGTATGTGGAGAAAAGCCCACGCATACAAATAAAACGATATATCAGTAAACCAGTTATCAGTTTGTTATCGAAGTCTTTCTATCTTTTGATTGACTCAAGATTGATCAAAAGATGTTTTACCCCAACCACTCTAGTATGCCGAGTCCATTAGCGCCTGATCCAATCAGGGTTCAGCCATGTGTTTGGTGTCTATTCTGAACCAATAGAAATTGCATGGCGGCATCATCTATCCTTCTATCAAGCTTATTATCCAATGAGATAAATCCTTATATCGGCGCTATAGCAGTAGATGGATAAATCTGAAACTATAGTGATACATTCCATCGTAATGTCCAACATTTTACATAGCGTGCGCCGTTGTCTCCTGAAACAAATCCAAATATAAAAGTTAAGCTTAGCAAAAGATTTCTTGTATTTTTTTAATGTATTTTTATTATTTTTTTCGAGGTAATTTAATCAACAAAATTCAGTCTTCAGTGGATGATTGTTACAAAATCTCTAATATCTTGTTAAATCATAAATTAATTAAACTTAAATATACTTTAAATAATCAGCATTCCGTTGATTTGATTTAACATAGACCACAGACTACACAATCTGCTCATACACTCTACCTGGATAGGCTGAGCAGGCCTATAGTGTCCCGGCACGCCATGCTACGGTTCCATTTAATTTTTTTGACTGACATCTCACGGCCACTTGTTGCATTCAGGGGTTTTACAACTTTTTAACAAATACTCCAATTAAAAAATAAAAAATAACGTTTATAAATATTGCATTTCCTATCAAAGAATACTTAAATATCCCTGAATACAGATGTATATTGATTGGTCGTGTACAGTACTTGTACACAATAGAACATGCTGTGGAAAATAGCGCGCATATTATAGGTCTTAATAGATTTCTGTAACTCTCTTATCTCCGACATAGACAAACAAATGTGAATGATTATTATCTCTCTGATCCAGAGAGAGGGGGGGGGGCTGTAAGCCCCCAAAACCCCCCCCCCCTGTATACGCCTCTGATTAGTTTCATGATTTGAATTTTTAACCTTCAAATATTTCACTTTTGATTTATGCATAATAAATTATTATTTTTAACTTTTATTTTGTTTTCATTGATGATCTAACTTTAAACATAAAAAGTTACTAAAGTTTACAATTTTTTAATGTTTTTACATCAATGTTTTTTTTCGATGATTTAAAATCAGTTTATGGCCAATAATTGTATAGGACCACAAGGAATTTCACCGTTGCCACAAACTCAAGTTTTCAAATCCCATATAATTAGAACGACCTTTAATATTTTAAATTGATGTAACAGCATTTATAATCTGAAATATCTAAGGTCTATAAATTTGGATACAAAGATATTGGGATAAGAAAATCAGAATTTGTTCCGAAGACTCAAAATGTAGGTAGCCATTAATAAAAATAAATTAATGAATTTTCATATTTACAAATGTTTTCTTGTTTGTTTATTGCATAATGCTTCAGTAGTATCAAGGTTATAATGCAAGGAAAGTTAATTGCAGTTGGGTATACTCTACGTACATATTGAAACCAGTTCTCTCTGGACGGAATTTGTAAACAAGAATAGATGAATCAGTGTTCGTTAAGTATCCGAGGAGGTTAAAAGCATTAAATTTTGATAATTTCGAAAATTCACACAATAATTTTCCTATGATCAGAATATTTCATTGATTTTTTATGTGAAAGATGGATCCCATGTCAGGCTAGGACAACCATCTTGTGTTTACATTACCGCCCTGAGACAGTACACTGCAGTACAAAAGATGCGAATACCATTGAAATAACTTTCCTTGCATTATAACCTTGAGTAGTATGATCAACGGAGAAAGATTAGAGTATAGAATGCTGAAAGACAATTTGTACGGGGAGATTCACGGGCCACCGTAGTACATTTGAATTTCCGAGCTGTTCCAACTTTCCCGGTCCCAGTTTGTACTGTACCGCACAAACATTGGCTTAATTAAGCCGACAATTAAGAAGGCTAGCTGGTGTAACAAGGTTTACGAGGTCAGACTTTATGCTTCATAAATGTTGAATTTACTTTTACTAAAGGGGCAGAGGTGCGTGGATTGTACAGACCCCTAAACATCAGACATGAAGGTTGATTTTTAGAATTAAGGTAGAGGGTGATTTTTGTAGTAGTCATTCTAATTATAAATCAAATACAGATAACAATTAATGAACATTTTTCAAATTGCTTTCTAATATCAAAATAGTTACGCACAAGCTAAAATATTTTAAAATGATTTTCATATTTCATGTGTCATCTGTTTAAAACAAAAAATTATATTTTTCATTTTTCAACCTTTTTTTTGGCATTTTTTTCAACCATCCCAAGCGCTTAAACTATTAAAGCTATAAGTCTAATTTTTTCAATGAGCTGGCCTTAAAAATTGGGATAATAATGTACATTTTAACATTGCATTTTCAAGTGAGTCTTCTTTTAAAACGTAATTTGCTCAATTACAATAGTAACCTTTAAAGTTGTTCCAGGTAACTATAAGAATTTTTTTAATTATGAATTTCTTCAATTTCCTAGTGTGTATCTTCTACGTAAATCTGACAACCCGCGAGAACAAAATCTATTGCTGTGAATCTGGTATGTAACTCTCTAAATGAATCTGGTATGTAACTCTCTAAATGAATCTGGTATGTAACTCTCTAAATGAATCTGGTATGTAACTCTCTTAATGAAGGTTCACTAGAAGCTCAGCCCTAACAAAACTTAAAATTAACTTTTAATCCATTTAAAACTAATTTTTAAAAAAATAAGAAAAAAGAAATGGAAAAGGACATAAAATTTATTTCGTTGATAGAACATGTTTAATAATATAGATATACACGTAAAAGTGAACGAATCTGGAAACCCAGAGCATAATATTTAATGAACACGATTGAGACATGTGGTCGTTTCGTCTGGTTCGTCCTGTACAATTAGGGAGGAAACCCGAAGCCGTCATGAGCCTCCACCTTGCAGACATCAGCCTCCCAGATTTGCTATGTAATACCAGCCTCCGTAGTAGTACAAGCCTGCGCTATGCAGGAAATGAGCCTCCGCTTTTCTGCATAGCAGAGGATCGTTTACTGTAAAGTGGAGGCTCTTATTACATGACGGAGGCTCGTACTGCATGACGGAGGCTCATACTGCATGACGGAGGCTCATACTGCATGACGGCGGCTCATACTGCATGACGGAGGCTCGTACTACATAGCAAATCTTGGAGACTTGTGTCTGCAAAGCGGAGGCTCTTGGCGGTCGGGGGTTCCCTCCCACCCACGTACAATACAGATCAGTAACAATATGTACAGATAAGATGAGGGTACAGTACTATATGTACAGTTAACACTGCAAAACAATAAAAACTCCAAGAATGTGAGGGTGGGATGTGCAAAAAAATGTGATCCCTAGAAATGCATTAAGCGACGAATTAGCAGAATCTTGAATGTTGCAGATTCCAAAGAGTATGCGCAAATATTCTGCACAGGTTTGTTGTGCAGTGCAAAATTTAAATTTTCTATAAATTTAATAGATTTATACCTAAGCAATCATACAATATTCATTATTTTTAACAAACGTTTAACAATATTGATAAAGAAATGCGAGAAGAGAGGTAACATCAATATTTATACTTTTCAACCTTAAGTTTGAAAAACGATTTTTTGCAATAGAGAGGCAAAAAATAGAATTTTATTAAAACAATAGGTTATATTATGATCACAGCGGTATAAATGATATTTGAGAGATCATATTCGAAACTTTGACTTAAAGATCATTAAATTCTTTTATAGATCAATAATTTTATAGCTAAACTAAGCGAATTTTTCGTAGTTGATATTTTCACATACTTTGACATAGTTGGAAAAACTTGGTGCGGTTTTGAGATTAGATAAATTGAAATTTTGAGGTTGCGAAATAGGAATAGGAGCAAAAATACAGATGTATTTAACTACATGGAGAAAAAAAATTGAGATTGAAAGAGTATTATTCAGTTTTGGCGCCAAAATTGCTGCTTGATTAAACAAAGACGATAACTCATCCAACATGTTGCGGCATTTGTACAGACTGCGCGCGCAAGTAAATACTGACACAACAAGAAGTGATGTAATGATTTACACAACAAAAATACAAACACTCCATCTTATTTAAATTGCCTTCATGGATTTTAGAAACAAATCAGATATTAAATGACAATAACAACATGTTTCTTGGTCAGGAACTTCCTAAAAACTTTTGACTGAGTTCTCCTCATCCTCCTCCAAATAAAATAAGTCAAAAAATAATTCTTAAGAAACTAGGAATTTTGCATGGCTTCGTTAAAGATGTGAACATTTTTGTTTCTGTGTGCCACACTCAACTCAAGTATACTTTAATCTGAGCTAAAGGAACCTTTATGGTCCAAGTTTGTACTACCCCGCTTATTTAGGGTTTCCGGCAAAAAGGAAAAATTGTTTTGCGAGAAATATTATCGTGAAGTTTTCTAATTTTGCATTTTTGAGAAAAAATTTTGCGAAATTACGCTTCGTTTTTGCTTATTTTTTTTCTCGAAAAAATGCGAAATTTTGTAAAAAAAAAAAGTTTGCAAAATGCGACCGAAAATTTGGCTGGAGACCCTAAGCTCAGTAAACAGGGCTAGCTGGTCCAATAGGTTGACATGGTTCGCCTGCATCTTGTTAAATTTACAATTATTTGTGGTGTGCTGTCCTAATAGTTTTTATGTTATTGATAAAATAAGCAATACTTGAAAAGAGCAACTTTTAAGCAAAAGATTTTAAAGTATTTTTGACTTTTTTCCCTGATAGAGTGGTGAAGGTGAAAGGTAGAATATAGGGTTGATATGAACCTCCCCCATCTCACCAAAGGTAGTCATGAAACTACTCGTTGAAGGAAAACCCGGGCCAACATCCTCCTCGGCCTATTACAGTGGTTGGCGTTTTTTATCAATACAATGAAGACACTTTTGATTTTTGATTTCTACCAAGCTTTTTTTTTCAAATTACAAGTTTACAAGTAAACAAAGAGAAGCTGTTAATTGACAGCTTCTCTTGGTTTCCATCACTCCGGGAAGCATGCGGTTTCTTTTATTTGAAATCAAACGTGTTTTGGTCTATAATTCAACCATCTTTAAACTTACAGTTTTGTTTATTTTATATTTTTTATTTAAAATGCCTATGCCGACAAAAAAGTATTATAGAAAAAAGGCTAAACAATTATGTTTAATGGGTGAAATTGTGATCGAAAGTCACAGCTTTCTGAAAATATTGACAGAACCGTTAAATCCACGTGCCATGATTATGCGTATCCATGCAGTGTAGTACTCAAATATTGAAACCGAAAGTCCTTTTTATTTTTTATATATACCACTACGATTGTATTAAAAATATACAGTGAGAATCATAAAACTCAGAAATGGGAAGACGACTTTAAGACTCAATTTATCACTATAAACAATCCAATGAGCGTGAGACCCATTTAATTGTCTAAGATATACAGTGAGATTCTGAAAACTTTGGAATAGGAAGACGACTTTTAGACTCAAGTTATGACTTTAAATATACATTATACAAAGCAATGCTTGTGCAGTGTAAAAATTATTTAACTTAATATATAAAGGGATTTAACAAGTTGCTATTAAACATATACTTGCTTATTAAGTTATTAACAACATCAAATACACTTGAAAATTGAGTTTTCTTCATACTCACAGTTAAGATAAGTTAAGATAAAAAAGTATAACTTACATCAGTATCCTGGCCACTTGCATCACCAAGAGCTCCAATAGCAGATAGTTTAGCAGGACCAGTAAATAAAGGAGGGGCCTCCTGAAAACAGAGTTAACATTTACTTTAAATTTTGTTAGGAGCGTGCTAAAGCTTAAGAAGATGAATAGATGTTGTGAAAAAAATCTTGCAGTTGAGTTGAGAGAAACAAAATAAAAGTAGGCATCAAGTTTGAATTTGTTTTTTTCTTGAAATATATTTATTAACCAGGCCATCAGAAGGTTGTATAAAAATATCATGGAAGTGTTTTTAATTTAAAAAACTGTCATATAAGTTTAGAAAGTTTTCTCATAAACAAATAAAACACCAAGGTTTTCAGTTCAAAAATAAAATCAGGTACTTTAGATATTAGTAGTCTTTAATCAAGGAGAACTGAATAGAAGGAGGGGGCGATAGGGTTTCCGTACACTTTGCTGTGACGTTTCTGGACTGGTGAAGAACTAGTTTTTGCGTAACAACAATAATAAAGATTTTAAACAATAACACAAATGTTAAACAGACATCTAGGGGGGCGGGGGGGATAACCTTGAATTTGATTGAAAATGTCTCTGTAATAAGGTCCTTTTCGTATAAAACTAAAATCCTTAACTTTTTCAATCTTTTTAACAAGATAATTGTACTTTCACAGTTTACTAACTCATGTTTGTCTACATTAGATCGGCTGCCTTTGTTATTGTTGTTACGCAAAAACTAGTTCTTCGCCAGTCCAAAAATTAGATTAGAAAATGTTCAGCCAAATTATTAAACAAGCAACAATTTGTAAACAGTGATTCCACAAGTTAGCCTTTGCTGCCCTGCACAGAACACATTTCAAATCTTTTTCAGCAAAGGAATTGAGCACTGGCAGCCGTAGTACATTTGAATTTCCATTCGGTCCCAGCTTGTACTGTACCTAGCTCTATGGACAGGACTAGCCGGTGCAACAAGGTTGACGCGGTCAGACTTTATGCTTCATATATAGGATTAATTTACTTTTACGTATGAGTCTTTGCCACAAACCTTGATTTTCTAATTCTTAAATCTTCGCGAACCCAATGTCGTAGACCTTGGATATTTCAAACTTTGAATTCTGTTGGATCAAAAAATCTAATTTTGAAATATCAAGATTCTACACCCTAAGGTTGCCAAAATATAGGGATTAAAAAAGTTGAGTTTGTGGCAAAGACTCAATTCCTTTGTTCATTATTTTGAAAAAATAATTTTTATGTACGTTACAGTAAACATATCTTTATTTCACTGCAAATATTATTCAAATCTCGCTTTAAAGGGACTGTCAACTTAATTCTAAGAAACCCTCCATGCAAACATGTCCGATTCCCAACGGTTCCCTTGAAGTTTTTACCTGATTAAAATACGCAGAAGGACACTAGATGTTGTCTTTTCAAGATTTCGGTGTGTTTCGTTCACTATACTCCTAAGCCAGAAGCCTAAAGAAGTTATGTGCTCTCTCTCTGTCTTTGTGCTTCTGCCGCAGGGTTATATAAACATAACACACAAAAATCTTGAAAAGATGACATCTAGTGTCCTATCTGTTATTCTAATTAATCTATGACTGAATACCTCTAAAAGGGAGAGATTTGCGTCCTTTTCACTTACAGCACTGCTTAATGCTACTTGCCTGAACAAAATAAAATAAAAAAAACTAAACTTTAAAGTAGACATTTTGTAAGTTTTTATTTTTTCCACTGTTTCTGCCACAAACATGACTATAGATTAATCATAAAAATGAGTAGTCTACCCTTGACTTTTCCAACTGTTTTGAGGGAGCACTTACAAAACTTTTTTCCACAAATCAATTCCTTCACGAAACGTTTCATTCACAAAACGTTTCCTCATAAAACGTTTCCTAACAAAACACTTTAACGACAAAACGATTCCTGTTACAAAGCGTTTCCTACACAAAATGTTTTCTCCCCAATATATTTCTTGTCACATTATGTTTCCTGTCACAAATTATCTAATAAAACACTTCCACCACAAAATGTTTCCTGACACAAAACGTTTCGTCACATAACATTTCACCAAAAAATGTTTCCTGCTACAAATATGGATTTAACCTTATAACAAAATGTTAATTTGATCAAATGTTTCCTTTTGATAGTTCACTAATTTATAAAAGACAACGGTTTTCAAGGTAATAATGCAAATTAATTGCGGTCGCGTATACTCTGCGTACATATTGAAACCAGTTCTCTCTGGGCGGAATTTGTAAACAAGAATTTAGATGCATCAGTGTTCGTCTAGTATCCGAGGAAGATAAAAGCATTTAATTTTGATAATTTTGATATTTCACATAATAGTTTCCTATGACCAGAATATTTCATAGATTATTTTTGTGAACATTGATTCCCATATCTGGCTGAGACATCCGTCTTGTGTTTACTTTTCCGTCCAAAGACAGTTGGGGAGGGGAAAGTCAGGAAGGGGAAAGTCAGGAAGGGGAAATAATCAAAACCCCATTGTTCATGAAATAGATTTGTTTATATTAATCCTATATATATCTAGCGGATATATATCTATGGTGAATACTGCACACTTTCCCATATCATTGCAACCTGATGGCGCAAACTGAGACTATTTGATCTAGTCTTATTAGATCGAATTATAAAATCAATATTATATATATACATAAAATTGCAAATACAAAGAATTAGAAAATTAAAGTATTCGTTCAGGGCGTTCTGTTTCTTAAATATAATTTATAGGTTCAAATTTAGAATAATGGAAAATTCACGTAATTGTAGCACTTTTCTCTTTGGATTGAAAACCACTCCAAAAATAATGAATATCGCGTAAGTTATATTTATTTACAATGAGAAGCAGCAATATGTGAAGAAGGAGGACGACATTAACTTTTTAAATCCCGTATTACGTGAAATGTGCTGCCTATATATACGATGTTGCAATCGCTGTGTCTCATGAGCATTGATTTTTTTAAAGCCATATTTTAAGTCTTAAAGTCGTCTTCTTATTCCAGAGTTTTTTGGTTCTTGCTGTAACTCTCACCTCATAAGGTCGCTGTGTACTGTACAGTTTAATGTACTGACTCCAGAGCAGCTTTGAGATCTTTCAGCCATTTTAACCTGGGAGTAATAATAATAATAATAATAATAAATAAATTTCATATATCTATTGAACCAGGCTAGTCAGCTGACGTTCTATTTTCATCACGTGTTTTCGCAGAGGTCTACAATAAATTTCATATATCTATTGAACCAGGCTAGTCAGCTGACGTTCTATTTTTATCACGTGATTTCTCAAAGGTCTACAAGAAACAAGGTTATTTAGTAAATTAGTAAGGTATCTCTATGTATGTGAAATTATATGTAATGTTAAAATGTGAAAAGTATAAGTTTTATAATATTTTTGACATAAATGTTTTCATTGGAAAGTTTATTAAGATTAAAAACGATATTTAATTCATATCCTAACTGTCATGTTTAATTGGACACCCAGTATAGTGAGAACCAGAAAACTGTCTAATAGAAAGACGACATTAGACCATTAATTAAGTGTTTTTGATGTTTTCACAAAGCAATTTATTGATTATTTCAATGAAATGGGTCTGCATAGATCACAAAGTTACTATGTTTCATGTTAATTGACATTAATTTAAAGTAATAAATTAAGTGTTAAAGTCGTCTTTTTATTTTAGAGTTTTCTGATTCTCATTGTATAAGAAATAGACCTGCATGTGGCACAACTGTTTAGGTTATTTGCGTTTTGCAGACATAATATTCGCTGTTCTAATCTCATTATCTAAATACAGATCAATTAATAATATTAAGATTAGCTTTTCAATTTCAAGTAACCCTCTGATATAAAACATTAATCTTTCTTAACCTTTTTGTGATTGATAAGATGCAAAAGACGTTGAAAAGGTAAAAAAAAAATTCTAAATTAAAAACTGCTTTTGATCATATTTTTTGGAAGCATCTAGTGTTTTTAAACAACTTTCCAATTAAAAACTTACTTTTGAATATTTGTAAAAGTTTAAAATTTTAAAATGAAAAATAAAAAATACCTTCTCTGCGTTTTCTTCAAATCTTTTCTCTTCATCCCTAAAACAATTTTTTTAATTTAAGCAACTAGTTTAATTTTTACATGCAAATGATAATTTTTTTTTTCAATGCTTTGAATCAAATAATTTACTTTTCATTTTCGAAAAAAACTTTCTTACATTTATGTAAATATCAGTTTACTAACATACTATTATTAGTTTTTGGTTAATTTCTTTCTGTTTTATTTTATTTGTTCTTGTCGATTTTTATTTAGATTAGGAGAAATTTACTAGTTTTAACATTTTTTTTATATTAAAACTAGATTGGCATATATGTAAATAAGAATAGACTCTAGAATTGGATGTCTTGACGGTCAAAAATTGGCCTAAAAAAAATTCAATATTATCAAATGGAATGGAGTCTTTGCTACAAAATCAAATATTCTAATGCATATATCTTTGCAACCAGATGGTATACACCTTTGACATTTCAAACTTAAATTATGATTTACAGAATTTTTAGAAATATCTAAACATATAGTTGCTCAGATATAGGGATAAGATAAACAGAGTTTGTGACAAAGACTCAATCGCATTGTAAAACTTTTGGCATTACAATGTAAAGGGAACGGGATTTGAGTCTTTGCAACAAACTTACATTTTCTTTTCCATTTATCTTTGTAATTTGAAGAAGTAAACCTTTGAAATTTCAAACTTAAATTTCTAAATCTAACAGAAATATTAGTTTGAAATATTCAAGGTCTACAACTTAAGATCGGGTTGCAAAGATATATAGGAATAAGAAAAGACTCAATTCTAGAAATGTGGAGGAAAAAAATAAGGATATTCCTTTACGTTTTTAATCTTTTTTTTCAATCAATTTTGACACATTTATGAAAGTAAACATTTAGTGAGAAATCTTGTGGTAGGAGACATTTTTTAATATATGAGTCGTTTTGTAACAGGAAACATTTTGCAGAGGAAACATTTTGTAGAGGAAACATTTTGCAGAGGAAACATTTTGTAGAGGAAATGTTTTGTAGAGGAAAAATTTTGCAGAGGAAACATTTTGCAGAGGAAACATTTTGTAGAGGTAACATTTTGTAGAGGAAAAAATTTATAGAGGAAACATTTTGTAGAGGAAACATTTTAGAGAGGAAACATTTTGTAGAGGAAACGTTTTACAGACGAAACATTTTGTAGAGGAAATGTTTTGTAGAGGAAATGTTTTGTAGCCAGAAACATATTTTGTCAGGAGTCATTTTGTGAAGGATATTTTTTGTGTGGAAACATTTGGAAAGTACTTCTCTTTGAGTATTAAATCATCCAGAATTTCATGGAATAAAGTGTCTATGAGTACTGCATTTTTAACCAAGTTATTTTGACAAGTAAATAAGAATATAAGGCATGTATTGAAGTTAAAAGTTCCTTTGATAATTATAAGAACAAGTTACTTACTTGAGATCAAATAGTTCTTCAAGCTGTGCTTTTCTCTCTTGAACCAGGCTAATCAGCTGACGTTCTATTTTCATCACGTGTTTTCGCAGAGGTCTACAATAAATTTCATATATCTATTGAACCAGGCTAGTCAGCTGACGTTCTATTTTACCTTAAATTTGTCTACCAGAATACTTGGCTCCGGTGACTGTTGCTCCAGAGATGAAGATTTGCTTACAAAAAAAGTTTCATCAGATTCCTCCTCACACACTCCAGAAAACTAAATTTTAAATCTGTTATATTTCTGCACTGTATTTCTACATCCCAAAAGAAAAACAAACATACACACAAACAGACAACCAGGGATATACAACTTTATATATCAATAACCAATCTTCATAAACATGTTCTAGACTTATTTTAAGAAGATAAAAATTTATATATAGATAATATTAGAAGATAGATGGTACCTAGAGTATCAAGTACAATAGGTGGCAACAGAGAAATGGTTAAATTGTACAAGACGTCACAAGTGTCAAATATATCATGGAAAACGAAATTTTCTCCCATTAATTGAAATGTTTTCCAAGATAAAATAAAAAAGTGTAAAAACAGAAAATAAAGAACACATAAATTGCACTATTTTACTGTAAGATAAGCACTTTCTTTCTTCTAAAAGCATCACTATTATTTACAATTTTGTCGAACAAAAAAAACTAAGTTTATACTTGTGACGTAAGAATACGGCTGAACTGAGAGTGTAAAAATTCTACGTTGCCATAATTTTGTACTAGAATCTTTTTGACTGTACCTGCTCCGTGCTAATTTTGCTCTGTAAATGTTGAATCTTCTCTACAAGCATATCATTCTCTTTCCGAGCCTCGACACTCTTCTCCTTTAGTTGAGCATACTGATTCCTCAGTTTTAACATCTGAATAAAAATATTCTTAAAAGAACGTGTAATATCAGTATTTAAATAAATATAGTCTTAATGGGACTGTACGCGTAATTTTAACATCTGAATAAATACAGTCTTAAAGGGACTGTACGCGTAATTTTAGTATCTAAATAAATATAGTCTTAAAGGGACTGTACGCTTAATTTCAGCATCTAAATAAATATAGTCTTATAGGGACTGTACGAGTAATTTCAGCATCTGAATAAATATAGTCTTAAATGGACTGTACGAGTAATTTCAACATCTAAATAAATACAGTCTTAAAGGGACTGTACGCGTAATTTTAACATCTGAATAAATATAGTCTTAAAGGGACTGTACGCGTAATTTCAGCATCTAAATAAATATAGTCTTAAAGGGACTGTACGCGTAATTTCAGCATCTAAATAAATATAGTCTGATACTGTACGAGTAATTTCAGCATCTGAATAAATAAAGTCTTAAAAGGACTGTACGAGTAATTTCAACATCTAGATAAATATAGTCTTAAAGGGACTGTACGCTACGCGTAATTTCAACATCTGAATAAATATAGCCTTAAAATAACTCCGTATGAGTAATTTCAACATCTGAATAACTGTAGCCTTAAAAGAACTCCGTATGAGTAATTTCAGCATCTGAATAAATATAGCCTCAAAAGAACTCCGTATGAGTAATTTCAACATCTGAATAAATATAGCCTCAAAAGAACTCCGTATGAGTAATTTCAACATCTGAATAAATATAATAGTCCCTTCCTGGGAAAAGTAGGGGTGCCAGCAGAGAGAGAATACACATTCTAGCCCTTTAATTTTTATATCAAAGAATAGATTCAAGAATATATAAACCATGTATATGTATTATAAGTTATAAGTTACATATATATATCTTCTATGTAACTGAAGGTACACCTTGTATCTATGGCAAGCTTGAAATATTAATGTTGACATCAAAGTCAGAGAATTCCCAAGATCAAAGTTATAAAAGATCAAATTTTATAAATTTATTCAACTCAAACCCATTTCTCAATCCGGTCCTAAACAATCTCTAAACTTTCAAAGTTTTGTAAATGCAATATCTTAGATGCACCTTGAACCCCTGAATACACAGTTCATTTGTTGTTGCTTTGACTTTTTAAAAATTGTTTAATTAAATTAATTTAATTATATTTAGGACTCGACCTAATAACCGTTTAAAAATTCAGATTTTCAATAAGATTTTGTCAAACTTAAGTACATTGCATGTAAGATTGAATTAAGATATATTTAAACTATAAATCCTCTTATTGAACATCTATAGAGAATAAATATTATGGATTTCAAGTATATATCCACACACCATTAGTAAAAGTAAATTCAACCTAACTTGACAAAGTTTGTTGCACCAGCTAGTCCTATAGAGTTTCTGCTTTATCGACCCAATGTCCGGGCGATACAGTACAAACTTGGACCGGAAAGGGTGACCCAGCTCGGAAATTCAAATGTACTACGGCTGCCGTGAACTAGAGGAGCTGAGAGGTCACACAGTTGTACCAGTAATGCGGCAAACATTTGTCCTTCTGTCTAGTTCAGTGTAAGTTATATTTGCTTATTTTTAACGGGTTTAAACGTTTCTGAACTCACAGCAGATATCAAGAACATTTTCGCATTGGAAGACGACTTTTAGAATCAAGCTTTGACTCTAAATGCACGTGAGACACAGTAATTGTGCAGTGTAAACAGACCCATTTCACCGAATAATTGATTTAATAAGTCACAAGTGAAACCATTTGCTTTGTAAAAACATGAAAAACATAACATTTTTACTTAATGTCGTCTCTCCTATTCCACAATTTTCTGATTCTTACTGTATAAAGCTAATTAATTTAACCAGATGAATTATTGATTATTTGCATTAAAAAATTCATTGTCACAAAAACGTATATGGCTGAATGAGTAAAAACGGAAAATGTAAATTTTCTTTTTCAAATTTTTTCAATTTAAAATTTGTTAAAGATTACCTTATCTGTCTCTTTGTTATTCTTTAAATCCAGAATTATCAGGTTTAGATGATCGATTTCAGTCTAAAAACAGCTTTGATAAAAGATATGCACAAAAAAACAATATTATTGGAATTACGAATTTATAGTTATGTTTTTTCTTTTTTGAATTTTTGTCCCCAAGGAGGATGAGATGGGGGTAGGTAGGCGCTTAAAGTGCTTGTATGCTGTACATTAGATTGAAACAACAATGAATGGCATAAAGAATGTTTTTTAATTTTTTAATTTATAGATTATTAAAAGCAATGGAAGACAAAAAAAGAAAAAAAGAATTAATCACATTTTAAAAAATCAAAGACAATAAAACCAATAAAAAACAATAAAAGACAATTTCAAATGAAATAAAGAAAATTAGACTATGTAAATATGACAATGCCGGATTTACGACAATACCCTTGATTCCTTAATATGACAAAAAATGTGGAAGATTGTCGTTTTCCTGACTTAAAAAGTCTTATATCTGTGAGTTTTTCTAGTGCTTCATATAAGCAAGAAATGCGCAAGTCTCTCTCGCAGAGAAACCGCAAATGGAAATTTAAAACAAAAATATGTATATGATATTCATCCTTATTCAGAAAAAGTTTTTAACGGTACCATTGTAAATCGGCCATTGTCATCTATGCATAAAGTGTAACTTTAAATTACGTTTACAGTCCCTTTAAAATTACTTTATACTGTACTGTACCTGATGCTGATTGGTCTCGTCTAGCAGTGTGTTCAGTTTTCCTGCAAAAATATAGATTAAAGGAATTGTTTACTCGAATTAAAATTTTAAAAATAAATTTTTTACAACCGATTTTTAAAAATCGCAAAATTGCAAACAAATTTACTATCAAAAAGTTGTATAAAAAAGGTAATTGTCGTTTTTTTTTGCTTAAAATACTAAAAATAAAAATGATTAAAATATTTTAAAAAATATGATTTTTACCTACTAAGTAAGAAACATCTGCCATCGTCATTTCAGTGATTGTTCCCTTGGCTAGAGCCTCTCCAGTATCCATGATCAGTGTGCTGGTCCGTGAAATCAGTTCATGTTTACAGTTATCATTGTCATGTTCATCGTCCGATTTAGCATCAGCTATAGCTTCATCAATAGTTTCTACAGATGCTTCAGAAGTATCATTTAGGACTTCAGGAACATCAGCCATTGCTTTAGCAGATTCAGAAGTTTCATTCAGTACTTTGGCAGTACCAAGAGACGCTTCAGCAGTCTCTACTGACGCTTCAATAGTGTCAAATAAAACTTTAGAAGTCTGATCAACAATATCTTTATCTGATCTATTATTGGCCAAAGTTTCATTCCGCGTTTGGCTGTCAGAAGATTGAGATTTGAAATTTGAATCTAGTGAATCTTCTTCTGGCATTTTATCTTCTGATGCTTGGTTATTACCAGTGATATCTTCATTTGTTTCTAGAATTTCGCCACTGGATTCATTGGTTGGAAAAGCTGTAGTGAGCCGAAGGGAGGTCATACGGGCGAATATCGGATGAGCTGCTTCATGTTTGCTGTCATCATCTTTGCTGTCAGTATTTACTTGGTCAGGCAATGGTTTATTAAAATCAGACTCTGAATTGGAATCAAAATCTGAATCAGCACCTAGAGTGTCTGATGAGTTGTCCGATGGCGAAGATGAATCATAACTGTCTTCATCGTTGTCCGTCTAATCAATAATTCTATATTTTCACATTTTCACAAACAAAACACTTGGTTAGTTGTAAACAGTGTTACAGTGACACACATGGTCATTCATTCACACATATTTACATATGCATGCTTCTATCAGATTTATTGGATTTCAACGATCCTAGGCACTATTATATAGTCAGATATACGTTGCATAAACGGAAACATTGCTCTATAAAACAAGTGAGAAGGTTAAAGATAACTAACGGTGAACAACGCTCTGCATACAGAGCGTTTTTGTTTCTTTGATGCAAAGTCACTTGAACTATTACTAGGCAGTATATTGTAGAATAATGAATGCTAAAAAGCCATGGAAAGTTTATATATTTCTGGCCTTTAGAACTTGAGATAGGAAACTTTTTTCAGAGGTCAAGCACTTAAAGTTTGATTTTTGGAAGAAATCATAAAGCTTACACTCGCAATAACAACCAGTTCAAATGGCAGAATATTAATATTCTCACTAATAAAAAATGGCGGGAACACGAACCAATGAATGGCGGCCATTTTCTTGAAAATTGTCTTGTCCGGGCTTAAAAGAAGCTCTTGAAAAATCCTCCAACATTCCCAGTCACATTTTGGGCAACATTTGCCGCTTGTCCGGCCCCACCCAGCAGGGATGCCTGAATACATGCACACAATATAATACAGCGCTGTACAGTACAGTACAGTTAATTACAGTACATACACAGTAGGCTGGGTCAAACGTAAACGATGCCATGTAAAAAGAACAGCCACAGGTATAGGCTTTAAGAAATTTGACAATTTTTCTAATGTTGTCCAGAAAACCTTAACAAGTTGATGATGATGAATAAAAAATACAAATTTGTTTTTAAGACTAAAAAATTTTGCCTTGGTAAATTTTGTACAATCTGCTAAAAAAGCATTTTTGAAAGCTGTTCTTTTTAATTGTCATCGTCGTAGTACAATCCAACCTTATATGCAGTCTTATTAAACATCAGAATCGAGGAACAAAGCGTAAAGTCGTCTTTGGTGCATATTGTCCTAATTCTTAAAGATTTGTCGCATAATTATTTTTTAAAGTATTTTTCGGATTTTGAAATTTCTCTAATTTCAAGCGTTTTAAGTAAATTCAATCAAAAAAATTAAAAAGTGTAACTAAAATTTTCAATAAAATTTATAATTTAGAATTTACTGCAATACGATTTTCTAATTATAAAATCCTGTAAACAAAGGTTGAATTCTCAAAGAAACTTAGTTTTTTTCCACAAATTCTGATTTTCTATTCCTTTCGTAGACCTTAGATAATTCAAATTTTAAAACTCTTGTTATATCAAACAGTCTGAAATATCAAATGTATACACCATCAGGTTGCAGAGATATAGGGATAAAAAATTTGAATTTGTGGCAAAAACTCAATTCCTTAGCTGACATACATAGTTATGTTCAGTAAAAAACGGAAAATTTCAAGCAAAAATTTATTTTATACAAGAAAAAATCAAAAATCAACATTTTGATTTTCTTGTTGTACTTTTCTAATTAATGGCTTTTATTAGAGCAAAATATCAAATTGGAATATTTAATACGTCCAAAAATCTGTTCTCAAAGAATTATTCTTATAGGAAACTTTTCCAATTTTTCAAAATTAATTTTCCTAAAAAACAAAATAAGATATGTTCACAGTTTGTTATTTCAGCTTAATAGGATGACTGAGACAATATTTGTCTCCAGAGCTGGGAACTTTTGAATGGTGGATATCGAGATTATAATGATTGATCCACTCTTTTTCTTAATCTAGAGATTAAATAATGCAATTGTTCTCCTCATTTAGAAATTACAACCTATAGTCATCAATTATCTTTCGCCACATTTGTATATAGTTTATATTTTATAATATTTTATTTTTTTAGAAAACGTTTTTAACGGATTTCGAAAATTGTGAGTGGTGTGCGGCATTCTTAGTCTGCACTGCATCTAACATTTTTTGGAAAGTGTATTAGGAAATTTGGACATTTTTGGAAAATAGATAAATTTGAAAAAATGAAGTTTGAGTAATGCTTTTTTGGTAGTATCCAATATAACTTAGTTAACATTTATTTTTTTTAAACCAAGAATTTCAAGTTTTTGCAAGTAAATTTCTTGTTCGATCATATATTTTTTCTTTCAATATAAAAAAAGGAGACTCCGTGTTTAAAAGCATAGCATCTGAAAAGATAAAATAAATTGAATTAAAAAATGTTTAAAGTGGTCATTCAAGGGGGTTAAAGAAATATTGTCAAATTTGTTAATTATGTACATTTCGTGCAGATTCAAGTGGAGAATTATAACATCTTTAAAACACAAAAACGTGAAAAGTATTTTTTTATAAAAATGCATTTTTCCTTGTTCCAAAACGAAACAATATCTGACCAAAATCACACTTCAGAAAATTATTTCTTTGATTTATCAAAATTCCAAACAAAACAAAACAGTTTCATGTGTCAAGAATTGATCTGTTAAAGAAACTGTAGCGTAACTATAATATGCATTATGCAAAGATGGAAATGTCCGATTTGCAACGGTACCCTAGAAACCTTAATTTGATAAAATATGTGGAAGATTCTGTCGTTTGCTCAAAAAGTGTTTATTTCTTTGAGTTTCTCTATTGCTTCTTATAAATAAGAAATGCGCAAATAACTCTCGCAGAGAAACCGCAAATGAAAATAAGATAACATTATGATTAAATAATAACATATAGTTATCTAATTCATGCTTAATCAAACGAAGCTTTCAAGGGTACCGTTGTATACATTGTCACCTTTGCATGGAGAGTCAGTTGAAATTATGCTTACAGTCCCTTTGAGATGCAGGTTAATGGGAATAAACTGAAATGTCGGGGAGGACAAATTGTCAAATTTAATTTTAAATGTCTCATGCACAAAATCTTGTCTCAAATTATTTCTTTAAATTGTTGGGATGCATCTTTCTTTAAAAAAAAACTCAAAATGCAAGTCCTTTCTGCTCATTTGTCTAGGAGGGAAGGAAGGCAAGCCAGACCTTTGATATAACCAAGTCACAGTATTTAAACATTCGAGCCGCATAATTATTATTTCGTTTTTAAACCACTTTTCGTTAATGTTCGTTCTTATTATTTTGATGTTAATCTTTTACCGTAAATTTAAAATATCAACATAAGATGATAAGAAACTGAAGTTGCCAGTAAAGTAGTTAAAGTTAATATTAGTTTTATTAGATCAGTTTTTAATGTAATTTGATCATTCATAAGTGGACAAGAATAAAAATTACAAACATCTGACTCGAACGAAGAAAGTCAGGAGATTAAGGCTCGGATGCAAAACTGGAGCGGCTTGCTTTCCCCCCTCTATCAAGAGTTGAATATGAATCTACCTAATAGTCAGGGAAAATGAGCCTAGACCTAGAAAATACAACATTTTATCCTCCCCCTCAATCAACTTGGCCCTCAATAAAGATGGCAGTGCTGTACAACGGTTTGCCGATTCCATTAGCGCATGATCCAATCAGGGTTCAGTCATTTGTTTTGTGTATATTCTGATCCAATAGAAATTGCATGGCGGTAACATCTATCTCATTATCCAATTAAAGATGAATCCTTAAATCGGCGCTAAACAGTAAATGGAAGGTTTAACTTCTACTAAAACTATGGTGGATCAAATATGAATTGGATATCTGCGTTTAATTATTTCTTTAAACTGTTTTTTTTCTTTCTTTTGAAACGTTAATCTGATCAAAATTTGGTAGATATTGGTGTTTTCTTAGACTTAAAACATGTTTATTTATATTTCTCAATTACTTGTCATGAGCAAGATATGCGTAAGTCAACTAAAACTAAAACATGAGCTGGGAATTTTTGAATGGTGGATATCAGGATTAAGGCTTAATCCACTCTTTTTCTTAATCTCCAGATTAACATAATCTTGCAAGATTATCTTAAAAGTGTATGAAAAACGATAAAATTCAAATTAATATTTAATTATCTGAGAAACTGTAGCAGCCAATCAGAGAAAAGCGGGCAACCAATGAGAGAACAGAAATATTCTGATTGGAGAAAACAATTAACGGATATCCAAGGAGAGAGAAAAAGAGTGGATTAAGGACTAAAATGAAAAGTTTCCACAGTGGATATTCGGATCAAGAAGTCAGGATTAAAGTTTATCCATTCTAAAGTTTTTAGCTCTGGGAACTTTAGAATGGTGGATATCAGGATTAATGCCTAATCCTCTGTTTTTGCTAATCTCGAGATTATGTTAGTCTTCAGATTAAATATTTAGATCAACAAATTGGATTCTAAGAACGCCAGATTTGTTGGTTTTCTTGACTGAAAGGGTCCTCACTTTCACTTAATTTCTCACCCATTTATTTATTAATACATTAGTTAAAATTGGTTACAAAAGAATCTCAAACGTATTATTAAATATTTTTCTTTACCGATTAATTTACAAAATTTTTGATTTGTTAGAAATTGCGGATTTCTCTCATGGGATAGAATTTATTTACAAGGCTTTCATTGGTCAATACAATTTACGAACTATAATCTTGCACTCTAATTGGAGAAAATAATGTAAGGATATCCAAAGAGAGAGAAAAAGAGTGGATTAAGGACTAAAATTAAAAGTTTCCACAGTGAATATTCGGATTAAGAAGTTGGGATTAAAGGTTATCTATTCTAAAGTTCCCAGCTCTGAGCTGAAAACTTTAGAATCGGGGATATTAAGATCAATGCTTGATCTCCTCTTTTTGTTAATCTCCAGATTATCATAATCTTGATCCACCAAAATACTTTAAATTTGAGAGGATTAAGAAAATCATAAGTTTTCACATTGGATATTCAGATTAAGGGTATCCAATTCTAAAGTTTCCAGCTATGGATATCTATTTCATGTTTGATCAGAGATGGGAACTTTTGAATGTGATATCCTTAATCCCGATCTGTTAACTAATCTGGAGATCAAATTCATGAGGAAAACAAGCAATATTTAATATGGAGATTAAGAAAAAGAGTCGATCAAGCATTAATCCGGATATCCACCATTCTAAAGCACCATTGTAAATCGGACACTCCCATCTGTGTATTGAGGGTCACTTGAAATTTCGTTTTCAGTCCCTTTAATCAGTTTTAAAATAAAACGTCTAGATTATAAAAGATGGTTTTTATACGGTAGAGACTACATTTATTTATTAGTTTGAGATGCAAGCTGGGATTTAGTGTCAAATAAAATTTCTAAACATTACCCAGCGAAACATCAACATTTATTTGAACAACATTAAAAAAAAAATAAGTATTTAATCAAATTTAGAAGAATTCTAATTTTTCTCTCCATTACAGGGAAGCAAAAGGGATGTTATATATAAAGGAGGGAATATTACATTGCCAAGGCTAAGGAAAAGGTATTGGGAAACCTCGGGATTGTAATGTTCCCTATTTATTACATCCTTGTTAGCTCACGTGAATGAAGAGATATGTAATTTTTAAAACTTTAAAACAAATTTAAAGGATTTTTCCACTTCTAAACAAAATATAACAATTGAATTTAGAAAAAAAACAACCCTTTTCAGGCTATAAAAACTCTAATATCTTTTTAGCTTTGCGAAATATATTTTTGAGATCAGAATTAAAATCTAATTCATGTTTTCGGAGTTGTAAATCCGCAACTTCTTGCCAGTTGAAAATTCACAATCAATTAGATTGCAACCCTAGCGTTGCAATGTTAATATTAGGTATTCAATAGTGTCATAATTTTGTTCAAAAGTCGGAAAAAATATAATTCCATCTGCACAGTGCACGTGTAAAGTTTACTGTGTACAATAAACATAAATAGAAAAAGAATAGAACTCACCAATGGATCGTCTACAGGAGCTTGACCTCCAGCTGGTGCTGCACCCCCTCGACCTCGAGCAGCTGTTGCACCACCACGAGCAGCAGGAGCACCTCGGGCTGCAGGTGCACCACCTCCACGACCTGCTGGAGCACCAGCTGCTGGTGCACCTCCTGCAGGTGCACCACCTCCACGACCTGCAGGTGCACCTCGACCAGCCTGCGCTGCTCCTCTACCTGCTTGTGCTGCTCCCCTTCCACCTTGTGCTGCTCCTCTACCTGCTTGAGCACCTCCCCGGCCTCCTTGAGCAGGTGCAGATTGTCCTTGACCTCCAGCAGAAGGTTTGGGTTGACCTGCTGCAGCAGGCTGACCTGCTGCGGCAGGCTGACCTGCAGGTTTAGGTTGTCCAGCTCCTGGTGCTTGACCAGGTTTAGATTGTTGTCCAGCTGGTTTAGCTTGACCAGCGGGTGCAGCTTGCCCTGCAGGTTTAGGTTGACCTGCTGCAGCAGGTTTAGCTTGTTGACCGGCAGGGTTAGCCTGTTGGCCAGCTGGTTTAGCTTGACCTGTTGGTGCGGGCTGACCAGCGGGATTAAGCTGACCATTATTAGCCGGCTGGCTGGCCGGTTTAGCTTGAGATACAGGGGTCGGTTGAACAGCAGGTTTAGCTTGAACCGGCTGCTGTTGAGGAGCAGCTGCTGGTACAGGTTTAACTGCTTCCTGTTGAGCAGGTTTATTCTGAGCAGGTGGAACTGCTCCGTTAGCGGATTGTGTACTTGGCATAGTCTGCTGTGCCGGAGATCCATTTCCAGCGGAAACTGATCCGTTCTGGGCCTTCGCGGTCTCCGGTGTTGGTGTTGTTGGTGTTCCGGCTGAACCACCACGTCCTCTTCCTCTGCCTCTACCTCGACCACGACCTGTGTGTACAAAATTGTAATTTTTGTAGTTTGAAATATTCAGTTTTAGGAAAAATGTAATCCGACATAGTTCTGATGGCAAAGATTTGTCTGATAAGTAAATCCGGACTTTTGATGTTTCACATCGGCATGTCAGAGACTAACTGGTTGCAGAATTGAAAAATTGAATACCTCTGCCTCTTTCTGAAGGGGATCCAGGGGATTGCGGAGTTGTTGCATTGCTTAGTGCCGCCACTTCCGTCTCTTGTAGTTTACTGAACAAAATCAGGATATAATATAGAGACAAGGCCCACACAAGGGGGGGGGCAGGTCTTAAGGAAAAGGGATTGGGCTCCCCTTCCTGGAATGTCAAAAAATGGTAAGGAATACAAGTTACCGGATTTACGAATACAGGTTACAAATCAAATGGTACAGGATATTTAGAATTAGTATAAGCTGTAAACAAGGAAAATACTTCTTATATATTGAGTTACTTATCATTTATTAGTCAATTTTGTAGAAATAAGAGCAGTTAGAGAGACATCTTTCTCCTTTGAGCGTTAAAGGACAACTGGGGTTTTTCTCCGTATCTCCCTTTTCCCGAATTTTATTAATTTGACATTCCGGATTTGCAGTTTTACATCTCTTCAATATAATAAAACAAGACACTCGTATATATATTCCGAATGGGCTGACATTTTTTGAGGTAACCAATGGGTACCCTGGGGTTGTAAAAATATTCTAAAATTTTTATTTTTCAAAATTCTAATTTTTTCAAAAATTTTATTTTTTTAAAATCTAATTTTTTTTAAATCTAATTTTTTAAAAAAAAAATTTTTAATTCCACGCCCAGCGCCGGGCACTTCAGCTGGTTTAATAATAAATCTACAAAAATCCCTTCTTTTATATATTTTCCTTTAAGTTCTAGAATAATAAATATCTCTACAATACATGCTGAGCTTTTTAAACAAAGCAAAATTAAAAAATGTGTAAAAACTAGTTAGAACTTTTGTGTTTTTAATTTTCGGAAAAATTGATCTTGACATTTTTTCAAGCCTACAAATTATTCAATTTCTCTTTGATATCCCGTGGTGGTCATACTTTGCAGGCATTCAGCAATTATCCTATTATTTTAACAATACACAAAATTTCCGATTTCAAACTCTTAACCTTGCAGGTTGATAATCAGGTTGTTATTCAGGTTGATAATCAGGTTGATAATCAGGTTGATCATCAGGTTGTTAATCAGGTTGATAATCAGGTTGATAATCAGGGTGATAATCAGGTTGTTAATCAGGTTGATAATCAGGTTGATAATCAGGTTGATAATCAAATCAGGTTGATAATCAGGTTGATAATCAGGTTAATAACCAGGTTGATAATACAGTGCACGTGAAGTTTCATACAATTCGACCATAAAATGGTTAAAATCTTTCTTTTTATTATTCTAAACCTTAAGGCTTACAGATCAATTAATTAAAAAAAAAAATAATAGATTTATTAAAAAATCGGTTGCAATTATTCCTCGTTGATGATGATATTTTATTTCTCTTAAATTCAAAGCGACATCGAAAATTTGCGTAGGTCCGAGATTGAAAGAGAACTCTACTATTTTTCGTAATTTTGCACGTACCGAAAATATTTCAAAATTGCAAATATTCAGCTCAAAAATATAAATATGATATAAATATTTTTAAGATATTAATAACATGTTAATAAATTCGAGAAAAAACGTGCATAATTTGGTAATTTTTGTACTTCGATCTTTCGAAAATATGTTTATTTCAGCAATTCACGCACTCGACTGCTTTTTATTCGAACCAAAATGTTAGACAGAGATAAGAGAGTTACAGAGATCGAGTAACGCCTACAATATGCGATATTTTCCACAGCATGTTCTATTGTGTACAAGTACTGTACACGACCAATCAGGAGACATCTGTATTCGGGGATATTTATGGATCCTTTGAATTGGAAATGCAAAATCTTTAAAAATATTCATAAACGTTATGTTTTATGTTTAAAATTGGAGTATTTCTTTAAAAGTTGTAAAACTTAACCCTTGAATGCAACAAGTGGCCGTTAGATGTCAGTCAAAAAACATTACATGGAACCGGAGCATGGCGTGCCGGGACACTATAGGCCTGCTCAGCCTATCCAGGTAGAGTGTATGAGTAGTCTGTGATGTTAGATAGTGCATTGAAAACATTGTTCACTTGCTAAGCATGCTTGTCTGTTATAAAATAATAGAATTGCTAATGTCATCAGAACGAAAAATCTACCCAAATATTTGTTCTATGTTGTTTAAAAATCTGTCTTAAAAAAGCTGCAAAAAATGTTTCTGATAAATTGTAGAAGACAATTTTCGCAAAACTTAAATTTTTGTAATGCTATAAATTATAATGAGACATGAATGAGATATCATTAGGAGAAAGTTCACGCACAATTTAACCTTTAGCAATGCTTTAAGAAGACATAATAAGATGTATCATGTATTTAATCAATAAGTCAAATAAAATCTACTTGTTTCCGATAACTCGAGAGTTTAATTTCATATTAGAAAAAAAAGCTGCAAATTGTGTCTGAACTACTACAAGCTAATGTTAGGAAAAAGAATACAATTTTGAATAAATTGAATTTAATAAATTCTATGCTAAGAAAATACATGCAGTACCAACTTACTTTTTCATCAAGTCTTGTGCTCTAAAATAGATAATTATAAGGTTCTAAAGAGGGCAACATTTTTTGGCCACGGATACAAGTTATTGCAGTATTTTAATACCGAATATATGTTTTCCTTTTAAAGAATAAAAACCTAAACTCTTTGCGATCTAATCCTTACATCTTTGCAACCTAATGGTGTAAACCTTAAAAATATAAAACTAAGCATTCTGATTGATCAACTAGCCAAAGTTCTTAGGTTTACGCGGTCAGGTTGCAAAGATATACGGATAGGAAAATGAGAGTTCAAGAATTGTGATCAGGGTCAAAAGCTCAATTAAGTTGAACTTTTTATACTCAATCCAACCAATTCTCTTAAGCTTAAACCGGTTTCTTAAAAGAGTGGTTCGACCAAGGTTATAATGCAAGGAAAGTTATTTCAGAGGTGTGCGCTGCTTTTGTACTTCAGTGTACTTTTGTACTCTGGGCGGTAATGTAAACACAAGACGGATGTCGAAGTCTGACATGGGATCCATCTTTCGCATAAAAAAAGCAACGAAATATTCTGGTCATAGGCAATTAATAATTCATAGTTCAAAAAAATTCTTATAGTTACCCGGAACAACTTTAAAGGTTATAGGAAACTATTATGTGAATTATCAAAATTATCAAAATGTAATGCTTTTAACCTCCTCGGATACTAAACGAACCTTGATGTATCTATTCTTGTTTACAAATTCCGCCCAGAGAGAACTGGTTTTAATATGTACGTAGAGTATACCCAACTGCAATCAACTTTCCTTGCATTACAACCTTAGGTTCGACTATTTCTGCAAAGTTCTATTTATTAAACTTCGTCCCAAGTTTTACACCTGTGTTTCTTTGTTAAATAAACAGTAAATAAAACAAAGAAAACTCTTGATCATTTGATGTACTTTCTGAATTGTCAGGCAACTATGGCAAAATGTGCACAAAATCCATCAAAGCCAATACACGCTTATGCGGGACGGTATGCCAAATGAAATCTCTCAATCTTAGACTGTACATGTAATATCAAGAGACCCTCTCACTTGCAGCCGTAGTGCATTTGAAATTCCGAGCCGGGTCAGCTTTTCCGGTCCCAGTTTGTACTGTACCATCTCTATGGACAGGACTAGCCGGTGCAACAAGGTTGACGCGGTCAGACTTTATGCTTCATATAGATTGAATTTACTTTTTCTAAAGGGGCAGAGGTGCATGCTCTACGCAAAGATGCCAATTTTTCTTAAAACCTTAATCTGATAAATAATGTTGAAGAAACAGTCGTTTCCCGGACTTTACCGTTATAAATTGGACCTTGCCATCTTTGCATGGAGGGTCACTTGAAATTACGCTTACAGTCCCATAAATGCTATATCTACTTACTCTTGCAGTTCTCTTATCAGTTTGTTTTGTTGTTCTGTTTTCTCAGCAGTCTTGGCTAGCTCGGCATCTCGGTTCGCCAGCTCTGCTGCCCGGGCAGCCAGTTCAGCATCACGGGCGGTCATTTCAGCTTCTCGGGCAGATACTTCGGCACGAACCTTATTCACCTCGTCCTGTAGATAGATAGATTAAGAGATAGAACAATGTAAAGATAAATAAATAGAGAGATAGCTTCAAGTTAGAGAGATAGATAGAATATTCCCTGAATATGTTTAAACAAAATTTAGAGTTTTTGTTTCAACTGGAGCTAAGAGGGTTAGATTTAGAACTAATCTAGAAAGATATATACAAAAAATAGATAGTTAGATATATGGATTTATGGATAAATATATAGATAGATAGATAGATAGAGAAAAAGAAAGATAGATAGATAGATAGATATAGAGATGGGTAGATCGTCAGATCAAAAGAAATGATAGACAGAAATATAGAAAGATAAATAGATAGATTACCTGCATTTGCTGCTCCAACTGTTGAACTAAGAGCTGCTTCTCATCAAGCTGCTTCTTTAATGTTTCCACCTTCTTCTTGTATTCATCAATCTAAACAGCAAGAGACTGGAACTTTGAACAATGCAAGATAATGAAACTAGGTTTCGAGACTGGAACTTTGAACAATGCAAGATTATGAAACTAGGTTTAGAGACTGGAACTTTGAACAATGCAAAATTATGAAACTAGGTTTGGAGGCTGAAACTTTGGAAAGTGCAAGATTATAAAACTAGGTTTAGAGACTGGAAATTTAGAGAAAACAAGATTATGAAACTAGGTTTAGAGACTGGAACTTTAGAGTAAACAAGATCATGAAACTAGGTTTAGACTGAAAATGTTTTTAACCTGGGACAGCAAAGGACTTGAGAGTATGTATCCTGCACTTCTTAACCTGTTTTCTGTTTTCTTCTAGCTGTTTCTTGAGAACAGTTGTGTTGCTGTTCCTTTATCTGTTTTCTGATTTATCTAGCTGTTTCTTTAGCTGTATTCTAACTTCTGCTAACTGTTTCTTTATCTTTTTCCTGTTTTCTGTTAGCTGTTTCTTTACCTGTTACCTGCTTTGTGCTAGCTGTTTCTTTACCTGTTTTCTGTTTTCTTCCAGCTGTTTCTTGAGAGTATTAATCTCCTGATTCTGTTGGCCTGGACTGCCTACAGGTCTGTTTATACTTGCTTCCTGTAAATCCATCTAAACATTTCATGTTAATCACCGAATTTTTTGTAATGTTTAAATGTACAGTTTAATAACACTCAATTGATTTTTTGGGACTTCAGATATTATTTAATTTACAGAACGTGTATTACAGGTAGCAACTTTAGCTGTTGACTGCGTGTTCCTCAAGCTGCCATGTTTCTTTGTAACTGATAATTCGCGGATGTCTCTTTTTAAATTTGCGCATTTTCAAATGTAAAACAAATCAGTTCAGTCAAACAATATTTACAGATTATTAGATAAAATAAAAGTCGAGTAGATATAACTTTCATTTGATCAGTAGTTACTCTATTTAATTCCAATATCTTATCTTATCCATATTCACCCCCCCCCCCTCTAATAGTTCATAAACGTTGAAGATATACACCCTCATCTCTCGATCAGTCCATTAAGACCTCCCCTTCCCAGCTCATATAATATTAATTGTTAACCAAGAAAAATCATTATGTATACATACTCTTGCTTACATTCATACATACATAATACACTTAACACTATTATAAATTGCACTAATTTTTGCTTTTTCATCTTTAACCACCCCCCCCCCCCTCCACTTTTTGAAGAAAATTCGTTTAAAGTTTTTAATAATCGTTTAACGGAAAAAACTCATAAATTTGGAGACTAAGAAAATAATTTTTATTTATTAATTAATAACAAAAAGTTACTTGATCGTTATAAGAAATTAAAACATTTTGTTCTGCTCTATATAGCTTTTCAAAGAGGAGTTTTAATTGAAACCCAATAAGATAACGACCTTATACACAAATTTGCTTGAGTTTAGCGTGAGTATGAAATTCGCTGTGATAAGATTTATAAAGCTTAACCTTGCTTTAATATTCACTCCCTCTTAGAAGAGATGAGCAGTGTTTTTTTAACGAACGTAATTTTTTTATGAATTATTGCGTCGTTTTGAATAAAAACGAACAATGAAAGAACAACTCGGATCGATCAGAGAAAAAAATCATTTTAAAATTATAAAAAATTTTAATAACTACTTTCATTGAAAATCTCATTGAGAAAATAAAAATTCTCCTCTCATACTTGTGCATAAAATAAAATTTAGAGGAGTTACGAGGTCACAAAGTCTCCTTCTGTCTAGTTTGTAGTTTGATTCACCTGTTTCTTCTCTAGCTCCTGAACCAGCATCTCTAGCTGGGCCTGGAACCTTTCTCTCTCAACTGCTCCCTCAGCAACCTCCTTCTGGGCCTTCTCAAGGTCAACCTTCATCTACAACAACAAGGGTTTAATCAACCTTTATCTACAACAACAAGGGTTTAATCAACCTTCATCTACAACAACAAGGGTTTAATCAACCTTCATCTACAACAACAAGAGTTAAATCAACCTTCATCTGCAACAACAAGGGTTTAATCAACCTTCATCTGCAACAACAAGGGTTTAACAACCTTCAGCTACAACAACAAGGGTTAAATCAACCTTTATCTACAACAACAAGGGTTAAATCAACCTTCATCTACAACAACAAGGGTTTAATCAACCTGCATCTACAACAAAAAGGGTTAAATCAACCTTTATCTACAATAGCAAGGGTTAAATCAACCTTCATCTACACAACAAGGGTTTGCTCAACCTTCATCTAAAACAACAAGGGTTTAATCAACCTTCATCTACAACAACAAGGGTTAAATCAACCTTCATCTACAACAACAAGGGTTTAATCAACCTTCATCTAAAACAACAAGGGTTTAATCAACCTTCATCTACAACAACAAGAGTTTAATCAACCTTCATCTACAACAACAAGGGTTTTATCAACCTTCATCTACAACAACAAGAGTTTAATCAACCTTCATCTACAACAACAAGGGTTTTATCAACCTTCATCTACAACAACAAGAGTTTAATCAACCTTCATCTACAACAACAAGGGTTTTATCAACCTTCATCTACAACAACAACGGTTTAATCAACTTTCATCTGTAACAACAAGGGTTTAATCAACCTTCATCTACAACAACATGGGTTTAATCAACCTTTATCTACAACACCAAGGGTTTAATCAACCTTCATCTACAACAACAACGGTTTTATCAACCTTCCGTTCCAAAAACAACCAAGCTGAGCTTGGGATTTTCTTAAATCCTACACTCCACTCTGAAAGTTGCATTATTTGAGCCAGTACCCGGTTACAACATATACTGTATATATTCAGTTGAATTGCCCAATAACGGACTGGGTCGTCTTTATACACTTAGTAGTCCAGATTGCTACTCTACACTTAGTACAGTGATAAACAATAAACTCTGAAATAGAAAGACGACTTTTAAGCAATAGTTAGTGTATTTGTTGAGGTTACAAAGCAAATAGTTTTACTAGACACATTTTACTAAACACATTTTTATTAAGTAAAATGGGTCTGTTTAAAATGCACATTTGCGGTGTCCCACGCTCATTGGACTATCTAAACTCATTAATGAAGTCTAAAAGTCGTCTTCCTATTTCAGAGTTTTCTGGTTATCACTGTACTAGGTGTAAAGTCGATGCAGCCCGTTTTATGCAACAAATATAGCCACATTGGGCCCCTAGAACGGAACAAGAGGAATGGAACCGTTCTTTGACCAAGAACGGAACGAGATGACTGTTCTTCTGCCCAGAACGGACCGGAACAAGAACAGAACGATTGAAAAAAAAGGAACAAGAACGGAACAATCTAGCTGAAGGCCCTCGTTCTAGAACGGTACGGAACGATTTTTAAAAAGTCGGAATGTGCCCAGCCCTATGTTAGATCATTAACCATAGGTTTTGTCAATTGATTTGCTGGTTTTTGAATTAACTACTCGAAACCCAACTCACAAGATCACAACAAAATTCCTGTTCATTGGACTGTTACAAAAACAGAACTTGAGTTTTCATATTCCTCAGTTTTCTGGGAAGCTCTGTATGAGGTTTCAAAAAAACGACCTCACCTTTGAAATCTGCGCATTAGATGCATCAGTTCCTCCCTTTCTCATCTCTTCTATAACCTGAACCAAACAAATAATTAAAATTTAAAAAAATTTAACTTTAAAAACTAATTTTCAATTATATAAATTACAAAAAAATGCATATTGTTACAGAAATAATCATGTTTTGATTTCCTTTAAGTTAGTCACATAAAATTAACAACCAAATGTATAAACTAAATCAACTATCCAATTCCTGCAAAATAATGTCTTCCAAATAACCTAATTCATAAAAATAATTAAATTATTTTTGAAAATCATAAAAAAATAGTTCTGTTTTAAATTAAGCTTATAAAAATAAGATCATTTCTGATAATTTATTTCTTATTCCGATTCACGGCCCAACCCAAATCCAGAAGTGTGTATTTCTGCAGAAAATACCTTTTCTAAATCCTGCTTCTCCTGCTGGAACTCACGCTGCTTATCCGAGATCTCATTCTTATAGATCCTAAGCTGACCGTTCAGCTCACTAGATAGATAGATAGATAGATAGATTCAAAAATAGATTGATAGACAGATAGATCGATAGATAGATCAATAGATAGATCAATAGATAGATCAAAAGATAGATCAATTGATAGATCCATAGATGATACCAGTACACAGTCGGACCCACAAATGTGTAATGTTATAAAGGTAGGACAGTACAATCATTGGACTTACGAATTTTGGACTGGTACAAACGTTAGACAAATATATTGACAATTATACAGATACTAGAAATTCAAGGCGCTTCGCGCCCATCTCCTAAATTAATTGTGAACATGTTCTCTTTGTGTACATCGTAAAACAAAACAAAAATAATTCGAGGATTTTCACAAAAAATTTCGCGGATTTTCAAAATTTTAAAAAATTTAATGACGATCGAATTTTGATGGAGACAAATATTTGAAATTTTGATGATTCATAAACCTTCCCTGGAGTCCCTAGATGTCCCACAAAAAATTTGGGCCCGATCGGTTCAGCCGTTTTGACGTTTATTGGATACAAACAGACAGACACCCAGACAAGCCAAATTTAAATACAGATATTGACAGTTAGACAGATATATTGACAGTTTAGAAAGCAGTCTGTACCTAATTTGTTGCTGAAGCTGTGAACTGTTAGCTGAGCTGTTAGCAGCATTATTCTTGTTTTCATTCAGCTGTTTCAACAGCTGCTCCTTTTCCTGAAATCATCGGCAAATATAGAATATTTATATCTTCTTACCTAGAAGTATTTTCTTTACAAATATCCCCCCACCTTTTTTAAAACCATTTCCCCCCAGAAGTTAGGTGTGGTTTTATTCGCTGATTTGAGGAAAATTAATGATTTTTAAGGGGAATTTGAATACATCTTTTAATAAATTCTAAAAAACAGGATTAAAACGGGGGAGGGGTGTAGATTTAAAAAAAATCACCTCTCCTTAAGAAATTTAAGGCGGGAATATGACAAATTTGACATCTACTGGCAAGGTTTTTCTTCAACTTTGAAATGCATAAACTAATAGGGGGGGGGGGGGGGGGGGGGGTTTTTTTTAAAAAAAAATTTTTCTTGGATAGGATGGATTTTTTCCCAACCCTTCTTGGGTTGGTGAATAAGTCATCCATTTAAAATTTTACCTTCTCGACCGCTTCTTTTTCAAACTTGAGTTTATCAATGTCCCTCTCTAGATCTTGAACCCTGCCGGTTAATTTACGGATTTCATTATCCTGTATAGGTAGAAAATGTCGTCTTTGCATAAAAACAGCTAATCAGAAAACTTAGGGGAAAAAAGAAGACTCAATTTTTTGTTTTGAGAATCCATTGAAAATAAGACATTGCAATTGTGCAGATTAATAAATCCTATTTCACTTAATGGATGATTTAATAACTTTCTATTAAAACTATTTGCTTTTTATCCACATCAAATATGTTGCTTTCATGTTATATTCCTATTCTACAGTTTTCTGGTTGTAGCCGTATCTTTAATTCACACTTAAGAATTAAATATGATGCTGCCGGAGATTTGATTGTTAAGAAAGTAGTGACCATGGGTACTTTTGTATACTTGTTAACAATTAAGAAACTTTCAAATATTTTCAATTCATATCTGTTGAAAGAATTTGTTCTAAAATGTTATAATTCCATGAATTCGGGAGAAAATGAAAGATATTAACAAGTTCTTTAAAAATTTAAATCACACAAATCCTTTTAAATAAAATTTTGAAATTTTCTCCATTCCTTGCTCTCCATGACCTCCCTCTGTCCCTTCTCCATCCCATCGCTCATGCTGGCCTTCTCCCTGGACATCCTGGAGACCTCCTCCTTGCAGCCGGCCAACTCACGCTCTAGTCGAGCCAGGTCATGTTTACTAAAATAACAGGTTTTTCATATAAAGAAAACAATAGAAATTGTACGTTGGATGTTCATTGTATGATGCATTCAACGATTTTTAAAGAATTTCAGCGACTTACACTTTATAACTTTTAACTAGAGTTACCCACTAAGCTTGAGACTGTAAAGACGACCTAAAACTATTAAAATATGATAATCTGAAGCTTGATTTTTCTTGAGTATTTTAATGGTTTACTAAATGATTTAATAAATAAGCCAGTGTTGGCCTCTAAGGAACCCTGAGTGTAAGAGAAGAGACCAAGCCAAATTCCCTACAGTCGTCTCTGAAGTGTCATCCTTTGTGGGTCACCCTGTAATTTGTGAAAAACGATGCTTGAATCTATAAATGCTATGGTCTTAGCCTCCTATTTTAGGAAACACATAAATATCAGCATCATTTTGTCATGAATGTTTGGTTTCATTCTCATCAAAACTCCAGGATTTTCTAAAATTTCTTTTAAATTTTTAGTTAAAATTAGTTAAAAAAATAGTAAGAAATTTCAAAATATTAAAATCTTAATACACGTTAATTTTAATACCTTATATCTAACTCTGTTTTGGACAGGTCTCGTTCCTTGGTCAATCTGGATATCTCCTAAATTATTATAAATATTATTATTATTATTATTATTATTATTATTATTATTATTATTATTATTATTATTATTATTATTATTATTATTATTATTATTATTATTACTAGTATTATAATTATTGTTATTGATTTAAATGTCTAAGTTTAAAATATGAAATATTTGCATTTGTTTGCAAAGGTATTATGTTAAGAAAACTGAAGTTGTAAACTTGAAATTAAAATTTTATATTTTTTATTATAAATATTGCAAGATCTAAGTGTAAGTTCCAAATATGAAAGGTTTGAAATATATAATTGCAAAGAAATAGAGTAAAGAGAGTTTCAGATGCATACCCTAGACAGAAGGAGAAGGGACACTTTATGCAATATTTATGCATTATTTATGCAATATTTATGCAATATTTATGCAATATTTATGCAATATTTATGCAATACTTATGCAATATTTATGCAATAATAATGCAATATTGATGCAATATTTATGCAATACTTATGCAATATTAATGCAATATTTATGCAATATTAATGCAATATTCATGCAATATTTATGCAAAAATTTTGCAATATTTATGCAATATTTATGCAATATTAATGCAATATTTAAGCAATATTTATGCAATATTTATGCAATATTTATGCAATATTTATGACTCTAGTTCTAGCTCTAATTCCTCTAGTTTTGATTTTATGCAAGTATTAGAAGAACAAACTGATTTGTTTACATATTTAGAATTGTCCATATTTAGTTCTGACCTGATTAAACATAGCAATATCCTTGTTGAGGTTGGATGAGGTTGAGTCTGACATCTTGAGCGCATGTTTGAGGTCAGCCTCCAGCTGGTCCATCTTCGTCCTCCAGCTGGTTCTCTCAGAGTCTAGCTTATCCGACCTCATCTTCTCCTTATCCCTCATCTAGTTAGTTAGTTAGTTAGTTAGTTAATTAATTAGTTATTTTGTTAGTTAGTTAGTTAATTAGTTAGTTAATTAGTTAGTTAATTAGTTAGTTAATCAGTTAGTTAGTTAGTTAGTTGTCTAGTTAGTTAGTTAGTTATTTAGTTAATTAGTTAGTTAGTATGTTAGTTAGTTAGTTAGTTAGTTAGTTAGTTAGTTAGTTAGTTAGTTAGTTAGTTAGTTAGTAAGTTAGCTAGCTCAGTAAGAACCATAGCATTATTGAACAGTAAAACTATACTGTTAAAGTTGAGGTATGAATTAAAAAATCCAAATAAAATTAAACACATCGATTGTGCATTGCTCTAAGACCAATTTTACGCAATTAACTGATTGTAAAGATAATGATAAGACATTTATCTGAAAACCAACAACACTGAAAGATTGATGTCGTCTTCCTGTTTATCGTTTTTCATGAGTTTACCTGCGTTAGATTTTCTACTTCCACTTCAAGATTCTTGATTTTTTCATTCAATTTCTTGATTTGTTTCTCCCGACTCTCTAATACACCTCGGTCAGGGGTCAGGGTGGTTTCCTCCCTAAATATATCTTAAATAAATATTTTAAGTAGACGACATATCCTTTTCTATTTTTTAGTTTTGTGGGACGCACTGTACGATCTGAAAAAAAACATATGTTTCTAAATTTCATCCTTCAATTAATTTCTAAAAGAAAATTTAAAATCCTAGTTTTAAAAAAGTAAATGAACAATTTAAATTTTGTTTTCCCTGAATATTAAATACAATGGTGTAAACCATGAACCTCCATATCTTACTCCGTTGTAAGGTCGTCTTTGACCAAGATTTTCTCCGTTGGCCAAACCCAACATTTCCGAGCTCCGGCAGAATTTTAAACAACCTTCTCGTGCAGCGATCACGTTTTAAAACAGTAAAAGCTTTAAAATTTTTTGATTTGCAGTGAACAACAAATCTTTGTAACCAAACTTGGTGTCCTTGGGGTGTAGGAGATAAAGAAACTATTGAAAAAGTGCAAAAAAGGGCAGTTTCAATGGTTTCAGAACTCACTGGCTCATCGTATACTGAAAAACTAATAGAACTCAATTTACAATCCCTTGAAAATCGAAGACTTCACTATGATTTAATTGAAACCTATATAATTATTCATGGTGTTAATAATGTTAATAAATGTACTTGGTTTTCAATGTTAGCAGATACATCCAATAGGATTACAAGAATGTCAGAAAATCCTCTCTCACTTAGTGCCAAATTTTGTAAAACCGATATTCGTAAACATTTTTTTAGCCAAAGAGTTGTTTTTTACATGGAATGATTTACCCTGTGATATAAAAACTGCACCAACGTTAAATACTTTTAAATCCAGAAATTAAAAATATGTAAAAAATTTCTAATCTAGTTTATTTTATTGGGACAAAAAGAACCAAAAAAAGATTACTTTAAAAGAAAACAAAAAGGCCAAATAAGAAAAAAAATAATCTAAGAAAAAATTTTAAAAAAACATGTCGAAAAAAAATGTCAAGGGAGAGAAAAAATAAAAACTCTACCAAAAAAAAGAAATAAATGTCCCTTATTTTTAATCTTGATTCACTGGATATTCGTAATCATTGAATATAATATACTCTCTATATTAATGTGATATATACAAGCATATAAATATCATGACAATAATCGGAAATTTTCTTATATACTCCGCCAGAAGTTCTGAAAATAATCCTAACATAAACATAAACTGTCATTTATTTTTCAAAAGTTTAAATGTTTTATTCCTCATCATTAGAAACCTCCATTTAATCTACTTGCACTTACTAGTAAGATATTTAAAAACCCATTATTATTCATAACCATATATGTCAACGATTTATAAAAATATTTCATTATTTAAATGTAATTTTTTTAGGTTGGAAATATATCTGTATTGGAGTATTGTCGACTACGTTAGTAGAGAGAAATCGAATTTTGGTGAGCAGACTCCCCGGGACGATAACCTAGGCCCCGAACTCCCCGAGGAAAACCTCTTGATATTCATAGACGCCCAGGGATCAACCCTGTATGGGAAATCGCCCATTTGTTAAAGACCTTAGCTCCACAAATGGATTTTAACATTTTGAAAATTAAATACAAAGCACTGCAGTTTTCTATACAAATATTAGAATTGAGTCTTTGCAACAGACTTGAATTTTCAAATCAATATATCTTTGCAACCTGATGGTGTACATCTGTCATACTTTAAATTACGATGATTTGATCTTTACAGAATTCATAGTTTGAAATAAAAGATACACAGGTTGCAAGATATAGAAAATCAAAGTTTGCGGCAAAAATGTAATTCCTTTAAAAGACAACTCTCTCTCTGCATGAATAAACTAGATCACACACAACTAAGGAAATGGGGTCGGCACGGGCACATTTGAATTTCCGAGCCGGGCCAACTTTTCCAGTCCTAGATTGTACTGTATCGCCCGTACATCGGGTAAATAAAGCAGGCACTCAATAGGACTAGCCGGTGCAACAAGGTTGACACGGTGAGACTTTAGGTTGAATTTACGTTTACTAAAGGATGAGAGGTGCGTGTAGGTCAAATATGCTTGTGATATGCCGGGTTCTGTAAAAAGTCAGGCCGCGCCATCAAAGTTAAAACTGAGCCGGCCCAGGATGGGTCGGGCTGGTGCTTGCTGCGTGAATTTACCTTAATCTTCTATTCTCCTCATTTGCTCGTTTTAATTCTGATTCTGTTAGATTCAGATCTTGTTGGAAGGACAGCAACATATCCTAAACATTATTACTTACATTAACTTATTACATTACTTAACGTCCTCTGGGACAATTATGTAAAATAATAAATATTCAAGAAAAAATTCGCGCATTTTCTTCTCAAACGACGATAAAATTGTGAACTTCTACTTTTTCGGACAAATTAAAATGATACTCAACTACGGGTTCCTTCGACCAATTTTGTCTACAAAACAACAAAATTGGTTAAGGGAATCCTCGGTAAAGTAATTGGTGCGGAATTCATTGTTATTTTTATATTCATGATTCGCTGTTAACTTTTAACTTGTTCCTTTCTTTGCCAAATAATTTTCAAAAGACTAGATATAAGACAGAAGAGTTAATTAGACATAGTGATTGTGATATATACAAGCTTCTGGAAGTATTATTGGGTAACCCTGTATGTTATTAATTTTGCATTTTGTTCTGCATAGTTGCAATGAATTGCTTCTTTGAGTAAACATGAAAGTTGCCATAAAGTTGACATAAAGTTATTTTTATTTTAAAAAGCAAAAACGAAAGGCAATTAGAAGAGGATTTACAATTTTTAAAAACAGAAAACAAAGTTACTTTCCTCATGTTGTAGATCCGGCAGGCAACGCTTTATATATTGATTTAACGCGTAATTACTTCGGCAGTCACTTTAAAGGTTTAATCTATCTATCTAATTATACCTGACTCTTCTCCAGCTGTCTCACCAGCTGATCTCTTTCGTTAGTAAGTTGGGAGATTTCTACTTGAAGTTTATCTAGATCAGATTCTGTCGTCTTCGTCTTTGAACTAAATAATAGAATTAAATATTAGACAGTATGAAAGGGGGGTTATAAATATGGTTAAATAATTTGTTACACGACAAAACTTCATTGTAAGGTGATCGATTTTTTTTTAGATGTCATGTGCCCTAAAAACAAAAGTTGTTGCCGAATTTCAGGCTGATAGATCTAATAAGCGTGACCGCAATTGACATTTAGCATTTCAAAAACCCATAAAGGTCACTAATCAAAAAAAAATTAAACATTTTCATAATACATCGAAATTGGTAAAGCGTCTGGAGCAGGCTAATACTGTTTTTTGTTTTAATATTTTCAAAATTGTTTATATATGGTCAAATTTGTTTAATTATCAACAACTTAATACGATTTCACGATTTCTGAATTCAGTATTTCAAGACGAATCTTTGGTACCCAAATCGTTGTATTTTGAAGAAATTATTTTTTTCGCTTGCATTCGTGAATTATTCAACCTTAAATTTCATAAAAACCGGTTGGCAATTTCAACCTGCGAACAAATTGTCTTTTCTAAAAAATCGCATAGCAATAAAACTAGTTCATTTTCACGGAAAATCTCCAAAATGTCTGAAAACAATGCATGTATTTCCAATTATTACCTGTAATCTGTTGAATATTTATCCTTCTCTAACCTAAGATGTCTTAATTCAGCTTCATTTTGCTCTAGACGATCCTAAACATCATCAGTTTAAGGGACTGCTAGCTAAATGTTAACTGACCTTCTGTGCTAAGATCATAATGCCCGATTTGAAAACTGTGTCTGATCAGGTATGAATTAGATCTTAATGTTTAAACTTATTATTAAACACTTTTCAACCTTACATCTTCCAAATCATTGAGCAGATAAAGGTTGCAAGGGAACCGAATTGTAAACCAGGTATTGCTCAATTAATTTTGTGAAATGGGTCAGTATTCTTTGCACATTTCATGTTCATGTTCATTGGATTATTTAAAGTCATACATTGAGTCTGAAAGTCGTCTTCCTATTCCAATGTTTACTGGGTCCGACTGTATGTGTAAAAGATCTAAACAGATCTAAACATTTGCCGCATATCTCAAATTTTTTCATGGTTATGCCTTTGCGACCTTTTTTTTACAGATTGTTAATTCTACTAAAAAGAAATAGAAAAATTAAGAATAAAATTTTTAGATGAATTTTATCAATTTTTCTATCAATAACTGTTTTTGTTTTTTGTTCTCTGATATATTTTTGCTAATCTTTACGATTTGTTTTTTATTTATTTCATTAATAAATTGATTGATTGATTGATTATAATCACACTAACCTGAACTCTGGTTAATTCTCGTTTAGCCTGTTCTGCTTCTGATTTGCACTTAGCTTCGTTCTCGTATGCATTATCCAGAAGAGATCTTAATTAAAACATTATCTATTTATATATCTATATAAAGGAGTAATCTCTTTTTCTCTGTTTGATTGTTTGTTTGTCCGATCATCACATAGGAACCCCCTAAACCGATTTGCCTCGTATTTTGATTGGGAAATCAGGAAAGCCACGGTAATGTTTCTTAGCTTGGTTTTGAGATTCTAAGTTGAGTGGATCGACTTTTATCGGGAAATATAGTTAAAATCATAATTTACAAAAAAGCGCGGGTAATCGGTGGGATTAACTATGACTCCCCTGTGCATCGCTGGGTTCCCAAACTAGTGATGTTATAAAGTTGTAATCTCTGTTTGTTTTTATGTTTGTATATCAGGAACCCCTGGACTGATTTGTCTGGTTCCTAACTATACCTGGAGTGTTCTATCTGGTTCCTAACTATACCTGGAGTGTTCTAGGTGGTTTATAACTAAACCTGTAGTGTTCTAGCTGGTTCCTAATAATTATATCCAGAGTGATCTAGCTGGTTCCTAACTATACCTGGAGGTTCTAGCTGGTTCCTATCAATACCTGGAGTTTTCTAGCTGGTTCCTAATTATACCTGGAGTGTTCTAGCTGGTTCCTAATTATACCTGGATTGTTCTAGCTGGTTCCTAACAATACCTGGAGTGTTCTAGCTGGTTCCTAATTATACCTGGAGTATTCTAGCTGGTTCCTAATTTTAACTGGAGTGTTCTAGCTGGTTCCTAATTATATCTGGAGTGTTCTAGCTGGCTCCTAACTATACCTGGAGTGTTCTAGCTGGTTCCTAACAATACCTGGAGTTTTTTAGCTGGTTCCTAATTATACCTGGAGTATTCTAGCTGGTTCCTAACTATACCTGGAGTATTCTAGCTGGTTCTTAACTATACCTGGAGTGTTCAAGCTGGCTCCTAACTATACCTGGAGTGTTCTAGGTGGTTTATAACTATACCTGGAGTGTTCTAGCTGGTTTCTAATAATTATATCTGGAGTGCTCTAGCTGGTTCCTAACTATACCTTGAGTGTTCTAGCTGGTTCCTAATTATATCTGGAGTGCTCTAGCTGGTTCCTAACTATACCTGGAGTATTCTAGCTGGTTCTTAACTATACCTGGAGTGTTCTAGCTGGTTCCTAACTATACCTGGAGTGTTCTATCTGGTTCTTAACTATACCTGGAGTATTCTAGCTGGTTCCTAATTATACCTGGAGTATTCTAGCTGGTTCCTAACTATACCTGGAGTGTTCTAGCTGGTTCCTTACTATACCTGGAGTGTTTTAGCTGATTCCTAACTATACCTGGAGTGTTCTATCTGGTTCCTAACTATACCTGGAGTGTTCTAGCTGGTTCCTGTATTTCCTGGCATCAACTTCTAACCGCTCATTCTCTTCTACGAGAGTTTTAAGTTCAATGTTTGATTTGTCCAGACGCTGATGCAGATCCTCCAGTTGTCGAGTACTGCTACCCATATCAACTCTATTCATTTAAATATTTTTATAAAATCTTGATTACATATGTATTCTTTCTTCAATTTATTAATTAGTTAATCATATCTCAAACTTTAAACATAATCTTTGTTATGAAATTTCAGTAATTTGTGGTCTTTCCTTTTTTTCCAATTTTATGAATTCTATAATACTAGATAGCGGATCTACTAGATCCGGTTGTCTCGGATCCAGATCCTAATTTTCAGAATAAAAAATATTTAAGATTCCTGTCTCTCTCCCTTTCTCCTCTCTTGTCCTCTCCAAGCTGAACCTGGAAAAAATAAAATAAAGTTAAGTTTGTAATTTTAAAACTCATCTTTAATACTCAACTTTCCTAAAGAAAGTAAGAAATAGTTCAAATCACTTTGAGTTCATCTAAAGAGTGTCCCAATAAACATGGAAATTGAAAATATCGATATCTGCTTTTCACCTTTTCGTATTTGTCTAAGTAACATTTGGTATTGGTAACATTTCGTATAGGTAACATTTCGCATAGGTAACATTTCGTATAGTACACTTTGCCTAGGTAACATTTCGTACGGTACACTTTGTCTAGGTAACATTTCGTATTCGTAACATTTCGCATAGATAACATTTCGCATAAGAAACATTTCGCATAGATAATATTTCGCATTGGTAACATTTCGCATCTAGGTAACATTTCGCATAGGTAAGATATGCATAGGTAACATTTTCATAGGTAACATTTTGCATAGGTAACATTTCACATAGGTAACATTTTGCATAGGTAACATTTTGTATAGGTAACATTTCGCATAGATACCATTTTGTATAGGTAACATTTCATACAGGTAATTTTTCGTATAAAGTTATCAATCCAACAATGAAGAGAGGTTGCAAAGAAATCTATGAACCATGATAAAGAAAATCCACCCAATTACAGCATGTAATCAAAACCGTGTCTCTCGACTTCCTACTCGTCAAAGTAAATATGACTTAATTGATCACAATTATCATAAAGACTGTCAACTATTGGATCTGTGCGTAATATGGATAGTAAATCAGTTAAAACAAATATAAGTTCAAACATTTTATTAAAAAGCTAATATTTGAAGTTTTTTAAAACATTTATACGAAAAATTACCATCGGTGTTGCCATACAAAATGTTACCTATACAAGATGCTACTATACAAAATGTTACTATACAAAATGTTACTGATTCTCTAATTCATAGCAAGGACGATCTCTAAGTCGTCATTTAATTCCCATGTTTATTGAGACACCCTGTCTATAAAATGTTAGTGCTGAGTGTAGTTTGTAAAAACTTTAAAACTCTCCTCATCTCAAGGTTTCAATTTATTTTTTCTAAACAAAACTATTCTATCGTCGTCGATTTTAGAAAAAGAGAAGAAATAGGTAATTTTTGAAAAAGAGAACAATAGGTAATTTATGAAAAAGAGAACAATAGGTAATTTATGAAAAAGAGAACAATAGGTAATTTATGAAAAAGAGAACAAATAGGTAATTTATGAAAAGAGAACAATAGGTAATTTATGAAAAAGAGAACAATAGGTAATTTATGAAAAAGAGAAGAAATAGGTAATTTATGAAAAAGAGAACAATAGGTAATTTATGAAAAAGAGAACAATAGGTAATTTATGAAAAAGAGAACAATAGGTAATTTATGAAAAAGAGAACAAATAGGTAATTTATGAAAAAGAGAACAATAGGTAATTTATGATAAAGAGAACAATAGGTAATTTATGAAAAAGAGAACAAATAGGTAATTTATGAGAAAATGATTTTTTCTCTCCCCTTTGAAATATTAAGAATTATGCATACAACTGCTATGGTTTATAACTATGGTAAAGAGTTATCATAAGTATTAAAAAAAGATGATTACTCAAGGTAAGGCACTGAAATTATTATTTCATGCTTCATTATATATTTCTCACAATTTATGAGAAATATCTATTGAATCCTGATTAATCTCTATTAGGATGATAATGAATGTTTAAATAATCGTTAAAGTCCTGAGGAATTGCTTTCAAGATAAAGTTAATAAAAATCAAAAAAAAAATCGTGAAACATCTATAACAAGACGGAATTGAATGTACGAAACCCCTATCAACTAGTGAGATATCTCTAAACCTGATATTGAAGTTTCTCCACCTCTCGAACCAGCTTCTTTATCTCTAGTTCATTCCTCTCCTTATCCTGCTTACTCTGCTCGTACTGGTACTGTACCTAAACAGTTTAAAAAATTAAATTATTGTTTACATATTTCTTGACTATATAGGCTGCATACAAATACACAGACAGACAAGCTAAATATATAAATAGGGAAGCGAATCAGAATAAAAATGTAGTGTTAGAACTTTGAAATATTCTCTAACTGACATTCTGAACAAATTAAACTGGGAGAATTTGAATAAAGATTGAAAAGTTAAAAGGAAAACTTTTCAATTTGTTCTCTAAAGCTGTAACAAAAAGAAAGGAAAGAAAAATACAGGGGAACTTAGAGAGTTAAGAGGGAAGAAGATAACAGAAAAGAAAAAAGAGAAGAAATAAGGAAGATAAAGTTTAGAATGAGCATACAAAAGAAAAAACACAAATAAATGATATAACAGGGGAAATTTTTTAAAAAGATGAAAACAAATTAGAAAAGTATAATCGAGTATAAAACAAATAAAAAAACACAATTTCGAATGAAAAAGACAATTCACAGAAATGGTATAGATTCTCCTAAAATCTATCTCTTCAAAGGAACTGCCTGCATTGAACAAACCTTGTTTAGTTTCTCCACTATTCTATCTAATTAAAGGGATAGTTAACGAACCTTGTTTAGTTTCTCCTGTATTCTATCTAATTAAAGGGACAGTTAACCAACCTTGTTTAGTTTCTCCTGTATTCTATCTAATTAAAGGGACAGTTAACCAACCTTGTTTAGTTTCTCCTGTATTCTATCTAGTTAAAGGGACAGTTAACCAACCTTGTTTAGTTTCTCCTGTAATCTATCTAATTAAAGGGACAGTTAACTAACCTTGTTTAGTTTCTCCTGTGATCTATCTAATTAAAGGGACAGTTAACCAACCTTGTTTAGTTTCTCCTGTATTCTATCTAGTTAAAGGGACAGTTAACCAACCTTGTTTAGTTTCTCCTGTAATCTATCTAATTAAAGGGACAGTTAACCAACCTTGTTTAGTTTCTCCTGTAATCTATCTAATTAAAGGGACAGTTAACCAACCTTGTTTAGTTTCTCCTGTAATCTATCTAATTAAAGGGACAGTTAACCAACCTTGTTTAGTTTCTCCTGTAATCTATCTANAAGTCGGAAAATCACTAATTCATTCTTGCAAGCGAATTAATAATTAATCAAATTAATCCTAGAAATTTCTAAAAAGTTTTGTAATTAATAAATTTTGTGAACTTTTTACATAAGAATATAAAAATATTTGGAAAAATATAAAATTTGACTTTTTTTTAAATTTGGAAATCAGCTTACCACCCACCATGACCAGAGGTCCTTAGGCTTGATGCCAATTTTTTCCAATAGTCCAAAAAAAACTAAATAAAATTTCTTAATATGTTCAAAAATTAAATTAAATTTCATGTGGTACTACATTTTTTTAACTTATTCTTTATTCAGATTTGAAAAGAATTTGAAAAAAAATTGAAAAATTTCAGGTTAAATAACAATCCAAAAATCTTCTTTTTTCTATTTTAAGGTTTTGGTAGGTTTTGCGTTTTAACTTGCTCAATTTTTAAAAATTTTAAAGATTGTTTTTCAAATTTATAAAAATGAAATAACATGAAGTAAACTATTTTTAGTTAATTTTTTTGGGCTATCGGAAAAGATTATCAATTTTAAAGGCTTTGACATTTTAAAAGAGATGCTGAGCTTATCAAATACTTCCCAAACACGCTTTTATTTTTATAAACATTTAAAGTAGAACCACTGTAAGGCGTTTTGGAAAAAAATGTTTAGGACACCGTTTTTTATTTTAAATCTTTTTTGGAAAATAAGTTTTTGTTTTCTATACGAAATGAAATTAAAATGATTCTAATAATCTTGTTTTTAAAAGCATGCAATGAAAAAAGGTGCAAAAATATTAGTGATTTTAGAAAATCATCAAAATTCAGAAATTTACTTTTCCCTTCTTATTAAAAATATTATTTTGTTTGCTATTTTTAAAGGAATAATGTATGGGATTGTTTAGCATTGCATAGCTAAGGAAATGTTAACCCTATCAGGATTAAGGTATTTTTGCCTCATATAGAATGGGAGGGGNAATTGAGAATTTTCAAAAGGAATCATGAGTTTTTGCCACAAGCTTTAATTTTCTAATCCCTTCATTTGTGTAACCTAATGGTGTTCATCTTTGATATTTCAAACTTAGATTATTTGATCTAACAGAATTCATAGTTTGAAATATCTCCGGTCTACTCCATTGGATTGCAATGATATAGGGATTATTAAATCAGAGCTAAGACTCCTTTGTTCCCACTGTGAAGTTTAAAAAGTTAAGAAGTTTCAGCGATCTAGTGAAAGGCGTTCATAAGTTACAATAAAAAAACCACAGGGGGCTTGGAACTCGCCCTCTAATGTCGTGATAGGGTTAAACAAAATAATAAGATGGTTTAGATTGATGATTTCCTTAAGAAGGCTGATATATGTGTCCTATGTTTATGTCCAGTATTTAGAATGAAATGTTACAAATGGCGATCATGTGTTTTGTGCGAACTTCACTGTAGATTTAACAGTTTGATAGATATTTATATCAAACTCATTCAGATATATATCTTATTCAATTATTAGACAATTAGACATTTCTAACAATAAATCATTAGATATATAACAAGAAATCGTTTGATATTTTTTAATAATAAACCATTATATATATATCTAACAATAAATCATTAGATTTATCTAACAATAAATAATTCGATATATCTGACTATGCATTAGTATATATCAATTTTTAAAATATTGCATGGTTGCGTCGTTAATGCATTTCTCGTTTAAACTGACTGAATGGATAATTTAAGCGTAACTTTTAGATAAAACGAAATTTTTTTTATAAAATGCGGCAAATTATTATTTTATCCGGCTGAAATAATTTTAAAATGATTTGAATCCATTTTCTATCGATTAAAGGAGTTACATGAGTTATCGCAAACAGTCCATTTAAATAAGATTTTTTTGCAAATAGTCTCTTAAACAAAGATTTATTTTTTTTGCAAACACACACAAAATTTGAATTAAACATACTGGACTTGATGCACCCCACGACTTCAAGAAAATTTTCATGATTTCCTGACAACATTGCATTATTTTTAACATTTTCGGCTACAGGGGCAGTTGTATTATTTCAATAGATGGTATTGATCGATTCTCAGCAATACCCTTAACAGCTTTGTCTGATCAAGTATGAATTAGATATCAATGTTTTTAGCTTTTAAAACTAAATATTTTTTATTGTGGTTTCTCTACAAATGTGATTTTTTCATTTCTTTACTGCAGGAAAGCAAAAGAATTAGTAGAAATATAAACGTTTAGCCCAAAAAACTTCAATATCTTCCCATGTATTAATTAGATTAAGGTTTTATGGGTACCGTTGTGAATCGGGCATTGCAATCTTTGCATGGAGGGTCAGACCCTTTAATGAATTTTAGAATATTAAACAAATAAAAAATTTAAATAAAAGAAGTTTTATAAACTTTTAAAATAAATATTTGTATTCTTTTTGTACAGAGTGTCCCACGAAACATGACAGTAGCAAGACGACTTGAGAGTTGTCTTTTATCTTTGAATGTACTTGCGAAACTTAAACTTATTCGTCAAACTGCTTTAACATGTATGATAATTCTAACCACAACATCCTTCTATAGTCCTGGCATTTCCAAAAAGTGTTCTGCCTCTGCCTCAATATTACCTGAGAATTTCAGTTTCTTTTTTATTAACAAAAACTAAATTGTCGAAGTCTGAACGGATTAATATCTCCGATAATAATAAAAGCACATTTAGGAATTAAACTAAGACAAAGACGAACTAAAAGTCGTCATGCTACTGTCATGTTTCGTGGAACACCCTGTATGTAATAAATGATTTTTTTAAACTTACTTTCTCCATTTCAACTTGGATCTTTTCACTTTCATAAAGACACTTGCTCTTGGTGGTTTCAGATCTATCCAACTCGTTTCTAAACATGAAAAGAGGAATTAGAAAATTTAGTGCGCTTCATGCCACTGATCAATTCTGCACATTATTGAAATGCTAAGCAATACAGATTTGTTGTACAATCATACCTTTAGACTTTGGAATAGGAATGAATTCTTGTAGCTATTATAAAGAAAATTGCTTTACCACTGAGTCTGCAAGACACTTAAATTGTCTATATAGTCCTTATATCTTTGCAACATGATGATGTACTTCTTTGACATTTCAAACATAGATTATACGATATTACAGAATTTATAGATTGAAATATCTATCTAAGGTCTACCACATTGTGTTGCAAAGATATAGGGATACGAAAATGAGATTTTGAGGCAAAGACTTAATTATTCTTTTTTTACACTTAGACCCTTAAAACTGTGGAATAGGAAGACGATATTTCATGCTCACTGGCCTTTAGAAGCATACATATAGCCATGCAATCCTTTCATATTCCATAGTTGTATGTGTTCCACTGTGGTTCTCTCCCTCAAGCTTCTGCAGGGTATCCTCGGCATTCATCACATCCTGAAAATATTTTAAAAGTTATTTTTATACGTTTCTAAGTTTAAGAGAAACCCCATAGGAGGGGGGGGGGGGCGGGACACCCACCCTAATCGTGATAAGGTTAAAGGTTAAAACATTTATTTAAATTTCATTTTTAACTTGAAAAGGTTTATCAGAAAAGCCTGTAAGCTATATTTAAACTAGTCCAGCTTTTTTCTTACGAGCTAACTGTGATGTTTTGTCACTCAATAAAGTAAAATGTTACGTTTTATTAACGTTTAAAGGCAAAATTGCACGTGTTGTCACGATTTATGTCACAAAGTTACCTTTTTACATTATATATATGAAAATGTCACGTTTTGTCACGTTTTACAGCAAAAAGGTTAAGTTTCATCATGTAAGAATGCAAAATGTAGCACTTGGTCATATTTTTTTAAAAATGATACGTTTTGTCATGATTAATTAGCAAAATGTCTCGTTTTGTAACACATCTCACGTCACGTTCTAGGGCCAAATGTTACGTTGTTTCACATTCAAAATGTCAAGTTTTAAACGTTACGCAGCAAAATGTCACGTTTTTAATGCATCATAATACGTTTCTTTACATTAAAAAGTGTACCTGTTCAGACTGATTATATTTATCCCTCCAAGCTTCTAGCTCCTGTTCTAGTCGCTGAAGTTCACTCTCATGTACCTGGAATAATAATAATATAATAATAATATTAATAATAATAATAATAATAATAATAATAATAATAATAATAATAATAATAATAACAATAATAATAATAATAATAATAACATTTCGACCTTTTTACATGAATTAGCTCGATCTATCTGCACTTGAGACTTTTGTAGATCAATTTGAGCCTTCTCTAGATCCACCTAAAACAATTACATGTACAGAAACATGTCAAAATATGTAAAATTTCATATTTCAAAATAATTTACTCCACTATAAATCATTTACAATGTTTTATTTTTTTTAGATTACTTGTTTCATTCTAGAAATTCAGAAATAACCTTTAAGTTAAATCCTATATTCTCAAAATTAATCTAAATCATCGAGCTGAAAACGGGAGAACACATGTAATATAACAAAGAGCTGAAAAAAAATATATCATAGGACTAAAAGCAGAAAAAATAAAATAAAGGACTAAAAACAGAAAACATGAAATATAGGAGTATAAACAGAAAATATATAACATAGGACTAAAACAAAAATAAACAATATATAACTAAAAACAGAAAATATAAAATAAAGGACTAAAAACAGAAAATATAAAATATAGGAGTATAAACAGAAAATATAAAATATAGGACATATAAAACATTGAATTAAAGCCAGGAAAACACATAACTGTAAAAGAAAAAAGAAAAAAACTAAGTTAGTCACACAGTGAACATGTAAAAAAGTATTTAAAAAATTTAATACAGAAAATACAAAAAATTGAATCACTAAAGTCACAAAAAAAAGAAATAAAATCTCAAAGCAAAGAACTGAAAATAAGAGATAAACAACTAACATGTTGAATACTATTATAAACGTACATTGCTAGCATAGGTCATGACTAAAATATTAAAAGTATATGTGCAAAATAGACTTTCTTTTTTTCAGCTCTCTGTTTTGATCTGAGAGAATAAATAGTTTTCTTATTCAGGTGTCTGGTTCAGACAAAAGATAAGTTTAAGCTTGAACACACGACAAGGACAAAACAATAGTGTCTTTAAAAAAGGTTTTCTTTTTTCATCATTAAAATAAATTCATCATTAATATAATACTGACTGTAAGAATATCTGCCCATGATTTCTATGAACACTGTACAAATAACTTTTGTACAACTAGCTGTACAACTAGTGTACAGCTAGTGTACAGCTAGTATACAACTAGTGTACAACTAGTTCATCACTAGTTTACCACTTTTGTACAACTAGTGTAGAATTAGTATACAAATACTGCACAACTAGTGTACAACTAGTGTACAACTAGTGTAAAGCTATTGTACAACTAGTGTACAACTAGTGAACAACTAGTGTACAACTAGTGTACAACTAGTGTACAACTATATACAACTAGTTTACAACTAGTGTACAACTAGTGTACAAGTAGTGTACAACTAGTGTACAACTAGTGTACAACTAGTGTACAACTAGTGTACAACTAGTGCACAACTAATGCAGAGATAGTGCACAATTAGTGAACACCTATTGTACAACTAGTGTACAACTAGTGTACAGCTAGTGTACAGTGTACTGTATGCTTCTCACCTCTGCCTTTGCTAATGATGATTGTATGTACTGTATCTCCTGTTTAGCCTGATTGTAACGTTCTTTATACTTCTCAGAGTCAGAGAGGGCCTGAATTACACAGCTCAGATTGCTTTACACCACAAGACATACTTTTTTTAATCTTTTTCTTTTTTGTGTAAGGAATAATTTCTTTTTTGCAATGTTATAAACATTCAAAGAATTCAGGTTTAAATTTTTTTATTTTTTTATTGAAAATATGTCTGGTGCTGCTCTTGGTTGTCTTGTTCATTAGCAATTGTTAGTGTCTTTGTGTGTGAGCCATGTTTTTCGGTTTAATGATATTTGAAGTAAAGAAAATCCAAGATCCATTAAAAAATCCCCCCCGGTTGTTATATTCAACAGATATTTCTTATTAGGTTTTCATGTAATATTTATGTAAAATGAAAAAAGGAAATCTGTATAGTGTATATTCTTTAGAAGCATACATATAGCCATGCAATCCTTTCATATTCCATAGTTGTATGTGTTCCACTGTATAGTGTATATTCTTAAAAAAGATTTGACCTTGATTTTTACATCCCTATATCTTTGCAACACAATATTGTAGACCTTAGAAATTTAAACAATGACTTTTGTTAGATATAATAATAAAAGTTTACAATTTCAAAGGTTTACACCATCAGGTTACGAGGATATAGGGATCAGAAAATTTGGGTTTATTGGAAAATCTAAGTTTTAATGGAATAAACAAATGGATTATCAAGTACAGTAGGTGGCAAGAGAGAAATAGATTATCAAGTACAATTGGTGGCAACAGAGAAATAGACAAATTATACCCGACGTCAGAAGTATCAAATATAACAAGGAGAACGAAATTGTCTCACATTAATTGAAATGTTTTCTAAGATTAAATAAAAAAGTGTAAATCTATTTGGCAATAACCAACAGAAATTGGATTTGAAAGGTTTTAGAAGGAAAAACGAAATGGGTTTCTAATAAAATAACTTTATTAATTAGAAATTCTGTTTTAAGAAATTAGAATATTAAAACTGAATATCGAGCAATTGATAAAAAAATCGAAAAAAATCTTTAACAATATAATTGATCTATATCTGAGTATATCAATAACGAAGATATCATCTTTTGAATTTATTAATAGATCACCTACAAAAAATTTCCTTACTAAACGTTTCCTTACTAAACGTTTCCTTACTAAACGTTTTCATACTGAAAGTTTCCTTACTGTTTCCTGTTTCCTGTCACAAAATATTCCCTACAAAACGTTCATTACAAAATCTTTCTTTACAAAAAATATATTTTTTTGGCTACCTTTTGAAAGAAATCGTTTTGTAGCAGGAAAAGATTTTTAGCAGGAAACGCTTGGTGGCAGGAAACGTTATTCGGCGGGAAACAATTTGTAGTATGAAACGTTTGGTTGCAGGAAACGTTTGGTGACAGGAAAAATTTTGAGTAGAAAACATTTAGTAAAGACACGTTCTGTGAGAAAATATTCAGTAAGGAAACGTTCATTAAGAAAAGGTACAGAAGTACAGAATTGCAGAACGTAGCTCAGCTGATTCCTTCAAAAGTTTCTAACTCTAGTCTACTTATGTATTTTTGATAAAAATGAAAATTATAACAATATTTACTACTTTACCTCAGAGTTTCAATTTCTTTTTTATGCCTCGCTTCCTGGGCTGTTAAGTTCTCTACATCCTAAAATATAATTACTATAGATTTGTGTAAAAATTATAGAAATTATAGAAGAACCCTTATGTCAGACAACAACATAATTTTCATTTTTATCCTATATTAGTTACATTCTTTATTGTAATTTACAAATATTTATATTTTGCTACAGTCTTCGTTTTCTATATCAATACAATGAAGACGACTTGTTAACAGCATGGATAAGCATAAAGATGGAAACGAAGAGGTTGTTAACTAAAAAAGCGTTGCTTTGTATTTTTGTAAACTTTATTGTATTGATTTAAATGCCGACCTATGTATTAACCCTAATTAAGCCAAACATCAAAAGAATTCTTCAAATGTCGTATTCTTCACTTTCTGATAATATGGTGTGTTGCAGATAATTAGTTTTTTAATTAAATGATTATATGGAGCTCTTTAAAACAGTTTCCGCATGTTCATGGCTATTGATTTATTTTCGCAAAAATTGAGATTAACGTAAAACAGTATAAAATACATTGAAAATTTTTTTTGATGTATGGCTCTTTTAGGGTTTAACTGTTCTTATACAGAGTTTGAGTTAAATTTTTAATCTTTAACATTTTACAAATTATTTTGTGATAATTTACAGTAATCTGCATTTGTTTTTTACCGTCAAAGATCTCTCTAGTTTCTCGCGGGCTTTTTCAGTTTCAATTTTAGCTCGACTGATGTCTTCAGTCAGTTTCTCTTCATTGTCAACATACTTGGCCATCCGCCCAGCAAACCGCTCAACCTGAAGTGTACAAAGTTAAAACTTCGGATATGTCGTCGTTTTCTAATCTCTTTTATGAGTTTACTCGACAGGAATTATTGAACCCGGAAATTCAAAACTCTGGATATGTCGTCGTTTTGTAATCTATTTTATGAGTTTACTAGATGGGAAATATTGAACCCTTTAAAGTCAAAACTACGGATATGTCGTTGTTTTCTAATCTCTTTTATGAGTTTACTCGATAGGAAATATTGAACCCGCAAATTGTCAAAACTCCGGATATATCGTCATTTTCTAATCTCTTTTATGAGTTTACTTGATAGGAAATATTGAACCCGCAAAGTTAAAACTCCCGATAAGTCGTCGTTTTCTATTCTCTTTTATGAGTTTACTCGATGGGAAATAATGAACCTGGCATAACCGCAGGCTCAATTTCCCGCCATAATGTGGCTCATCCACTCCGGACTAACCAGAGTGAGCAGCATTAACTTTTGGTATATAATTCAACAATGTTTTACCTTACGGATTGCTTATACTATACTTTTTCATATAAAATGCATGAGTTGAAAAAAAAAGTTTTTTTTTAAAAAGCAAACCAATTATGTTTAATTGGTCAAATTGTGTTTAAAAGTCACAGCTTTCTGGAATGTTGACTTAACTGTTATCCATGTGCATTTGATGGACAGTGACAAAGGATGAAACTTTAATGAAAACCTGAAACTTGTTCAATATGACGATCCAAACGTTTGGTTTTGTGCCTTTAAAATAGAATTAACTGGATTAACCGGCTAATATGACTAACAAAGAGAGAAGATTATAGCTACAAGGAATCTTGAATGTCAAAAAAAAAAGATTGAGCAAGATATGTGCAGTCGTTTCTAAAGACATAACTCTGAAGGATAAGAACTGATATAATAAATGATTTGAAATGCAGGCTGAATGGACTGTAAGTGTGACCATGTATGCAGAGAGGGCCATGTCTGACATACAACCCTACCCTTAAAATCTTTGGAGGATCATTGAGTGTAGAGATCTTCGTGTGTTTATCTCTGAAGTTGGGTTTAAATTGCTGTAAAACCGATAGGCCACTCTACATTTTAAAATAACGCTTACAGTTTATTTAACAAACCACGCCGCAAGTGTTTAAGCTTGTCTTTGCATTGCAAATTGTTTCCTAGAGTACACATTAAACCAACTGTAGATCTGTTGTCCAAACAACGTAATTTTTTTATTGCTTTGCTTTTTAACCAATACCCAAGTAACAATTTTGCGGAAAATCTGCGGAAATTCCTAGGAATTATTCCTGGGAATCCACGGAAATTCCCAGGAAAATCTTTCACAGAAAAATCTTGTGAAAATGTCGACAGCTATTCTGAGCAATTTCTCGTAACCCATTCCGAGGAACCAGGTTCTAGGTATTTCTTGTAACCCATTCCGAGGAAATTCTCATAACTCTATCCAAGGAATTTCTTGTAACCAATTCCAGGGAATTTCTTGTTACCAATTCTGCAGAAAAACCGGAGAAAATGTCGACAAACTTTGTGGAAATTCTTGGGAATTTCCAGCAAAAAATTCTTCAGAACCAATTCCTGTGAATTTCCTGGGAACTATTCCCAAGATTTTTTCAAGAGTTTCCCAGGAATATCTTGAAATTTTCTCAGAATAATTTAAGTGAATTATTGGTTATAAAAATTCTTTTTTATGTATGCATCCATTTTTCAGCAATTGGTCATTAATCTAAATTTTCCTTCATACAATATATGAGACATAAAATTTTGACCTGTAGATTCTACTAAATAAATTTAATGTTACTAAAAGAGATTTTATTAACATTTCAAATCTGCAATTTGAAACAAATCAAAGTAACGAGTCAGCTCACTCAACACAGAGAGCAAACACTTCATATTAAACTACTTGAAAGGATTTATGTTCAAAGCTCAAATAGTTTCAATATAAATGTATGTTTATAAAACATACTGAAATAGTTATCACAAGTTTTAAAAGTTCAGGTGTAAAACTTTATTTTACACCTGAACTTTTAAAACTTTCAAGGGTTTTTACGAATAGGTGGTATCGTTTGAAAATTTGAAAAAATATCATAAAAGCAAACTTTTATAGTAAACAACTTTAGGATATTGTAAACTTGAAAGTTGAAAATCTATTCCCATCTTTAGAAGAGCGCCCTTATTTCAGTAGAAGTAAAAATTTCCGTTTTCTGCTTAGCGCTGATTAACATGTTGAGTCATATTTAATTGGATGATGAGATACATAGGTGTTACTGTTGCTGCAATTTCTGTTGATTCTGAATCGTCAACATGTATACATGACTGAACCCTGATTGGATTAGAGGCTACGGAAAATATTGAAACAAGGCATACTATAGTGAGCCAGTGGGATAGTTATAATATTCCTATTTTAGGGCGGGTACTGTAAAACGTCTGGCCAGTGGCCACATTATAAAAGTTGAAGCTGGGCCCACATAGAATCGGTGCGGGGCAGTACTTGCCGCAAGTCACTATTGGCTCTATGGCCGGTACAAGGGGTTGGTCCAGTACAAACTCAAATTGACCCTAGACCACTCTGAAAAGTGAGAGGGTTTGATAATCCTACCTCAGCTTCAAGACTTGCAGTCTCAGATTTATATTTCTCAAGCTCTCCATAAACTTTTCTTAACTCCATCTGGGTTTTGTCATGCTTGTCATACAGCTTCTCTAACTCAACCTAGATACATAGATAGATATATAGATTAATATATATATACATCACGGTTAGCCGTAGTACATTTGAATTTCTGAGCCGGGTCAACCTTTCCGGTCCCAGTTTGTACTGTATCGCACGGACATTGGGTAGATAAATCAGACACTCAGGACTAGCCGGTGCATCAAGGATGACAGAATCAGACTTTAGGTTGAATTTACATTAACTAAAGGGTCAGAGGTGCGTGACATATAAATAATGAAAAAATATCAAATATTTAACTATTTACTGGATTGTATCTACAAGTTTGTTAATATAAATGTGTGTACAGGTTCCTTAAAAAAAGTGTAGTATGTGTCCTCAAGTCTTGAACCATAGATTAACAAATAACATCACACAAGTTCTGACTTCTGTACTAGTGGTCTGTGAAATATCCTTAGTTTAATTTTGCATTCTATCTTCTTAACTTCTGAAATGAACTGCATCAATCTAAATAGATTAGGATGCATTGTAATGCATTCGGGTTGGACTATATTAACACAAGGCAATCGACATAAGCTGAATCTACATTTCTAAAAGAAAACTTATGCTTTTAAAAAAAATATATTTATTTATAAGATTTATTTTCCAAGAAGAAGAAAATATAGAAGAAAACTCTGAAAGATCTTATTCTTAATTAGGAATTTTAAATTCAAGAATACTTTTTAAAAATATATTTTAATAAACCAAGAAAAAAAAATTGTCTTGTGACAGGTTAAATGCACAAATAGAAATTGTATTGAATAACTATAATTTACCTGTAGTCTTGCAACCTCTTCTTGAGATTTATCTAGACCACCCTGAGCCTTGGTGTGCTGCAAGGAGACGCGTTCCAGCTCATACTGGAGTTTGTCATTCTCACCCTGCACCTTCTCCTTCTCTTGGTGAACCTTTCTCAGCTCAACCTGATAAAATAGGTTTATCATTCACATCCTGTACCTTCTCTTAGTAAATTTTTCTCAGCTGAACCTGATATAATAGGTTTAACATTCTTACCCTAAACCTTCTCCTAGTAAACCTTTCTCAGCTCAACCTGATAAATATAGGTTTATCATTCACACCCTGAACCTTCTCTTAGTAAATTTTTCTCAGCTCAACCTGATATGATAGTTTTATCCTTCTTGCTCTAAACCTTCTCCTAGTCAACCTTTCTCAGCTGAACCTGATATGATAGTTTTATCCTTCTTACTCTGAACCTTCTCCTAGTCAACCTTTCTCAGCTAAACCTGATATATATAGGTTTATCATTCTTACTCTGAACCTTATCCTACCATGTTGCAGAGAGTTCATCTGAATTATAATGTTTCCAATAAATAGATAAATATATGCCAATATACTATAAAAATATTAATAATAACTATAAGAATAATCTGAATAGATAACTATATGCCAATATACTATAAAAATATTAATAATAACTATAAGAATAATCTGAATATTGATAGAATATTACCTGTGTTTTATCAAACCTCTCCCGAACCATCTCAAGATCGAAATGAGCTCTCTCCAGATCGTCCTGTAAATAATCAAACTTGTTAAAAATATTTCAACAATTTTTTTAAATCTAAAAAATTTGAAAATTTTTTCTGAAGTTATTTTGTTCCTTTTATCAAAGACACAAAAAACTAAAAACTTTTCAACTTTTTAAAAAGTTTTGTCTGTAGAAAATCATAAGCGAAGGAATTTTCCTTTCAACCAATGAGAGAACAAATAATTTGCAGATATTCAAAATTAAGAGACCAAGCAGATTCTACCTAAAATTCAAAAGTATCCTCTGTGGATATCAAATCAAGCTAATGGGTAACTAACGCAAAAGTTCTCAGGTTGTGAAGAGAATGAGGCAGGTAATCAGTTTTTTTTTAATGTCAATAAAATAATATTTACCTTCAACCCAACTTCCATATCCTTGGTTTTAGCCAGCTCCAGGGATGTTTTATCATACATGTCCTAAACATGCAAAATTTCTGCACAAATTGCATCACTGAAACTTTTGCGAATAAGGATTGCAATTACAAAAATATTGCAAAATTGAAAATATACATTAATAACCAGAACACTCTGAAATACGAAGAAGACTTCAAAAATCAAGTTATAACTTTAAAAAGTGCAATGATCTTGATACACAGCAATTGTACAGTGTAAGTTAGTGATTAATCAGCGTTTTTGCTAAGCCATTTTCTTTGAAACAGGATCAAGATCACCAAATTATTGCTAAATTGCTGTTTTTCTATTCCATTGTTATTACCGTAGCAAAGTTTTATAAAAATGCTATTTTATTCAGAGATTGAATTTATAAAAAAAGGGCAAACATATATAGATTAATTATTACCTGTAGTCCATTAAACTCCTCCATCAGTTTCTTATGATCATCTTTATGTTTACTTGACAGAATGTTAGTCTTTTCCAACTCCATAGTCAATCTAAAAAATCAATCAATCAATAAATCAATTTAATCAATCAATCAATAAATCAACCAATTAACCAATTTAATCAATAAATCAATCAACAACCTGATCAATCAATTTTAAAATCGTCTTTGTGTTTACTTCAGAGAATATTAGTATTTTCCAACTCCCTAGTCAATTTAATCAATCAATCAATAAACCAATCAACTAATCAGTTAATTATTTGAATTATTAATTGATTAATCACAGTTTATCTATTTACATACACAAAATTAAATTTAAATGAAACAAATCGATTAATCAATCAACTATTAATGTAATCAACAAAGAAATGTTTAAAAACATGAGAATCATTTTATCAATGTTTTATGAATGAAATCAATCATATCAATCAAATCATTTAAATTAAACAAATCAATCGAATCAATCAATTTAATCAAATCAATCAAATCAATCGAATCATTCAAATCAATCAAATCAATCAAATCAATCAAATCAATCAAATCAATAAAATCAATAAAATCAATAAAATCAATAAAATCAATTAAATCAATCAAACCAATCAAACCAATTAAATCAATCAAATCAATCAAATCAACTTACCTTTCATGATCTGTTTGTGTATTGTCCAGTTTACTCTGGAGTCTATATAGGTCACCCTGGCACCTAAATATTTATCTTTTCATTTATTAATCCCTTCATTTATGTATTTCCTTTCATTTATGTATTCCCTTTAATTTATGTATTTATCATTTAATAGATTGTTTCATTTATTAATCTTTTCATTTATGTATTCATCCTTTCATTTATTTATTTATCCTATTATTTATTTATTTATTCTTTCATTTATTTATTTATCCTTCAATAGATTGTTTCATTTATTCATTCTTTCATTTATTCATCCTTATTTTCATTTATGTATTCATCTTTTCATTTATTTATTCAATCTTTCATTTATGTATAGATCCTTTCATTTATTTATTCAATCTTTCATTTATATATTCATCCTTTCATTTATTTATTCATCTTTTCATTTCTTTATTCACCCTTTAATAGATTGTTTCATTTATTCATCCTTTCATTTCTTTATTCACCCTTTAATAGATTGTTTCATTTATTCATCCTTTCATTTTTTTATTCATATTTTCATTTATCTATTCATCCTCTCATTTATTTATTCATTCTTTCATTTATTTATTCTTCCTTTCATTTATTTATTCCCTTTCATTTATGTATTCATCCTTTAATAGATTGTTTCATTTACTCATCTTTTCATTTATTTATTCATCCTTTCATTTTTTTATTCATTCTTTCATTTATTTATTCATCCTTCAATAGATTGTTTAATTAATGCATCCTTTCATTAATTTATTCATCCTTCTTATATATTATTTCTTTTTTTTTCACTTGCCATTTATCATTCTTTCTTTCATTTATACTTTTTTTCATCCTTTTATTCTTTTATTATTTCTTTCTTTCATCCTTATAATCTTCTTTATATTAACTTATTCTTCCTTTCATTAATTTATTTATATTTCATACATTAAATTATCATTTTATTTGGTTATAATCCTTTCAGTTATTTAGCTCTTCATTTATTTATTCATTCATCCTTTCATTTTTTTTCATTTATTTATTCAAACTTTTATTCATTAATTTAACCTTTCACCCTTTCATCCTTTTGTCTTTTTTGTTTTTCATTCATTCTTTTGTCACTTCTCTTTATTTAATTTATCTATATATCTTTTCAATCATCTTGTAATTTTTTTATCCTTTCATCCTTTCGTCCTGTCATCCTTTCATTAATTAAATGAAAGTGGTTTTTAGGTTGAGAGTTAATTGAGTTAAACTTTATTTAAAACACACTTTAAACATTAGAAACCAATTAGTTTGATTTGATAAGTGTAATTAGTCTCGTGTTGAATGAATTAACTGACATGCAGAAATTAATTAAAATTAAAAATTACATTTCTAAAAAGCGTTTTAGATGTATTCGGATATTTGTTTCAAATTTATGTTCATGTTTAGGTTTCTTGTTTTTATTCATGTTCAAGTTCATGTTCATGTTCAAGTGCATGTTCATGCTCTTGTTCATGTTTATTCTTACGTTCATGTTCATGTTCTTGTTAATGTTCATCTTCATGTTCATGTTCATGTTCTTGTTCGTGTTCAAGTTCATGTTCATGCTCTAGAGTATGTTCATGTTCTTTTTCATGTTCATTGTTCATTTGTATCTTTATGATTATGTTCATATTCTTGTTCATGTTCATGTTCATGTTCATGTTCATGTTCATGTTCATGTTCATTTTCATGTTCATGTTCATGTTCATGTTCATGTTCATGTTCATGTTCATGTTTTCATCTTCATGTTCATGTTCTTGTTCTTGTTCTTGTTTATGTTTATGTTCATGTTCATGTTCATGTTCATGTTCATGTTCATGTTCATGTTCTTGTTCATGTTCATGTTCATCTTCATGTTCATGTTCTTGTTCTTGTTCTTGTTTATGTTTATGTTCATGTTCATGTTCATGTTCATGTTCATGTTCATGTTCATGTTCTTGTTCATGTTCATGTTCATGTACATGTTCTTGTTCTTGTTTATGTTTATGTTAATGTTCATGTTCATGTTCTTGTTCATGTTAATGTTCTTGTTCTTGTTCATGTACTACTTATTTGTTTGTTCATGTTATGTCCAATGTCAATAGCATGCTTTATAGAAAAAATGACCTGATTTGCTTTTGTACCTGCTCTTTTTTTGGCAAATTATGAATTTTGGAATTTTCGTTTATAAGATTTTATAACACATGTCTTGTAAGGCACACATCCGTTTATAATTTAAGTTAAGCATTTAAATGTAGTGTTCACGAAAAAAGAAAGGGTGTATAGATGCTTTGCGGCGAAAAATAATCGCTTTTGATCTCTATTTATCTTACTTCTATCTGTTGCGTCTAGAAGTAAGATTAGTAGCGATCAAAAGCGATTATTTTTCGCCGTAAGCCTAAACCCCCTTTTATTTTTCGCGAACACTCCCTTTAAGTAAAATCATAATATTTTGTTAAACAGCGCGCATATTTATTTCTTAGATAAAACGGAAAATTTTTGGTTTCATTCTGCCTTTTAACTTTGCAATTTTACCAGTGATTTTCTATTTGTTTTCTTAAAAAAGAAGGTTTGTACATTTTCATTAATAAAACATGATCAACATTAATAAATGTTTAAATTTAAGGTTGAGGACGACAACCTCTCAACAGTTTTTGTTCATCCCAGTATCCAGACAAATTAAGGACAAGTGTCAAATTGTTAATTTTTTGCAAGGATTATCCGGATTTTATATATGGTGTCTTTAAAAAGTTTCAAGTATGAACCGACATTTTGGACATTAAAATTATCTATTATAAAAAAACAATGAGTTTGTAAAGAATGTTTAAATTTATTAATCAAAAATATTATTAGTTTTCAGACAAATGCTGAACATTGTTCTATTTTGTACTGGAAAGATTTTAGGAGTTTAAAACAAAAAAAAACTAATTTTCCCCCCCCCCCCCGAAATACATTTATAGTTGCGCTCCTGTACATAGTTGTACAAAATATTATGATCTGTACGTTTGTAAGCGTGTACCTATGTACAACATCATTAAGATGTTCAGGAATACTCCGACTATGAAGTACAGTACAACTGTACAAAAAAAACACTCAAAGAAATGTCAAATTTATAAAATTTGATAAAAGTTTTCTTCCAAATCATAAAACAATTGATACTTAATCGGAGCATATAGCAGTGTTTACCCTCTACCCGATTTGGGTATTTTTGTCTAATATTAAAGGAGGTTGGGGGGTGGGGGGGGGAAGGGTGTTTTTTAAAACTTTTTCACAACTATAGTGCTAAAAGAGAATGCGGGAAAAGTTTCCATTTTTATGGAAGAAAAAAGACTTTTTATTTAAAGTCGCGAAAGAATACCCTTTAATAAAATAAAACTCGACTCTTTTGTAAAGAAAAAATTCGATCTTAAAATTTCTTTGTTATTGTTTTATTAAAACTATTTTATTATAATAGACTGTAAGCGTGATTTCAAGTGACCCTCCATGCAAAGAGGAGAATGCCTGATTGTACAACAGCACCTAAATTACGCATTGTTGAGTTAAGTCAGGCATTCCTCTTTGCATGTAGGGTCAATTGAAATTACGCTTGCAGTATCGTTATAGGTCCTAATATGGCACATTGAAATATATACAATTAAACCATATATGCCTCCTTAGTTCTATAAAAAATTATTCTTTTACGCGAAATTAGGAACTACAAAAACAGAAAATTTCAAAAAGGAATAAAAAGTTCTCAATTTTCCTTGACAGTGCAAAATGATTATTTAGTGCTTGCTTGTAAATTTATATCTATTATTAACAACGAAAAAGTTTTTGCCGGGATTTTAATTTTTTTTAGTTTGTTTAAGATCAAAATGAAAGTATTTTCACACCTGACGTAGTGAGCTGTGAAAAAACTTTTGAGACACATTAGGTATGAACTTTGAAATTTTAATAGCAGGGTGAAAAAGTTACTTTTTCGCCCTGTTGTAAGGCGATAAAGTCACTTAATCACCCTACAACGGGAAGATTTAGGTGTGGTAAATTCCATCAAAATTGAACAAAAACAATTTATCTTATTTATATCATATTACGATAAAAAATCTAAAAAGTGCAAGAAAAGAAAGTTTTGCAAAACTATGATTTAATATATTTAGAATGTTTAAAACTAATACTAGTTCTATTAAATATTTAAACTAAGTTTTAGGTTTTTACTGAAAATATTGGAAGTACATTGAGATTCAGAAAACTTTTGAATAGAAGGATGGCTTTAAGACTTAAGTTTTGATTTTAAATAGCCCGGGAAAAAAAAACTATAAAACATTGCACTTATGCAGACGCATTTTACTTAATAAAATGATTTTCAAACTAATGGTATACTTATTTGCTTGTAATAACATCATTAAATACAGATGGAATGCTTTAATGCAAGCTTGCTATTTCACATTTTCACTGCATAAATGCATTCATTTGTAATTATTACAAATATGCCTTTAGGTTATATTTTAAAACATATTTTTTCTAAGATATTTAAAAATATCAATTCTTGAATATCAAAGGTGTGTTACCTGTCATATTTCTCAAGAAGCCGATCAAACTCTTTATTATTCATGTCCTTCTCCTCGGTCAACTGAACAGTTTAAAATTAAATATTTAAAAACCTACAGGGTATCCCACAAAACTTGATGATGCTAGCACGATGATTTGAAGGTGAATGTCTTATTTGACATTCAGTTGTCAACCTATACTTGTATGATACCTCAAAAATAATTACAAGATTCAAGTTCTGGCATTTCCGAAATGAAAGTCTTTATCTTGAGCACAAAAAAGGCGGACAACATTTTGGGAATGTGATTATTAACTCTTAAAACTATAGGTTGAAAAATAAGTGCAAAAATTACAGTGTAAACCAGAAAACTCTGAAATAGTAAGACGACTTTGAAAATCAAGTTTTAACTTGAGAAAGTTCAACAACCAAGAAACACAGCAATTGTGCTGTGTAAACAGACCCATTTCACAGAAAAGTGATTTGAAAAGTGTCTGGTAAAACTATTTGCTTTGTAACACCATCAAATACACTGCAGTATTGCTATAATGTCGTATTCCTATTCCATTGTTTTCTGGTTATCACTGTATATCAAAAATAAAAGACAATCTTCAAGTAATATCATGTTTCGTGGGGTACTCTGTACATCAGATCACTAGTATACATCTTTGAATAAAGCTTGGTTGTTACGAACATCTAAATCACAGATCGGACTGCAGGTCCAAAAACTTATTTTTAAAAAATAATGTAAAAACAACAGAACAAAATTTGGTTAGTTTTGATTGTAAGATTTGGAAATAGTTTTCTTCCTCCTTTACACTATAGTTTCAGTATAAGTAAATATTTCCTATTAACTGATAGCGCCGATTGAAGGATTCGTATCTAATGGGATAATGAGATAGAAAGAAAGATAGATGTTACCGCCATAATATTTCTATCGGTTCAAAATAGACAACATGGCTGAACCCTGATTGGATCAGGCGCTAATGGACCGGCATACAGAAGTATTTTTCATCCTAAGACTTTATGAGAATACTTATTTTTTAAATAATAATCTTACATATTTGCTCAAATATAAATAATACTGAAAATATTTGAGAAATATAAGCCTGTTATTTCTGTACTATATAATATGAGAGAAAAAAAGAAATAATATAGTATTAATATTAACATGATTTATTAATATTTTCTTTGTTAAACAATATATTATGTACTCTATTACTTTATATTACAATAGTTGTAGGGAGATTTCCCATAGAGAATCAAATTCCCGAGAAAAATAAAATAAAATACTTTTAACTTACAATTTTGATGGACATCTTCTCCTTCTCCAGCCTGTCCTTACAGTCCTCCAGCTCAATTACAGAGTCCTCCTTCTCCCTCTAGTAAAAATTATGATGATAATTATAGTAATAATTATCATAATAATAAAATTATGAATAATTCAGTACACATTGTATACAGATTCTTTGTTTATATTTAGTTGCAGTACACATTTTATACAGATTCTTTGTTTATATTTGGTTGCAGTACACATTGTATACAGATTCTTTGTTTATATTTAGTTGCAGTACACATTTTATACAGATTCTTTGTTTGCATTAAGTTGCAGTACATATTTTATACAGATTCTTTGTTTAAATTTAGTTGCATTACACATTTTAAACAGATTCTTTGTTTATATTCAGTTGCAGTACACATTTTATACAGATTCTTTGTTTAAATTTAGTTGCAGTACACATTGTATACAGGTTCTTTGTTACATTTAGTTGCAGTACACATTGTATACAGATTCTTAGTTTATATTAAGTTGCAGTACATATTTTATAAAGATTCTTTGTTTAAATTTAGTTGAATTACATATTTTATAAAGATTCCTTGTTTAAATTTAGTTAAAGTACATATTTTATAAAGATTCTTTGTTTATGTTCATTTTATACAAATTCTTTGTTTAAATTTAGTTGCTGTACACCTTTTATACAGAATGTGCGGTTATTTTTAAAGTAGAAAAATTATTGGTTTGCATAAAGTTGGTTCGTTGTTTGACTATATTGCCTTGTAAGGTCAAAATTTGACATATAGTTTTTAAATGAGAAAATGTTTTCAAAACTATTTATTCTTAATATTTGTTTTCTTACAATAGGCCCAATTTCGACCCTGACTGCAAGTATCGATCCTAAACTGATCCAAACATTAACATGTTATAATGATCGTTTATTGATCGTTGTTGGATCGTTTTCCATTTGTTTTTTCAGGATAAATTTTTTTTTAAATCAACCCAAATACTGATTCAATGTTTTATCAATTAGTTTGATTTTTTACGTCATCAAGACTTTCTTAATCTTGTTTTATGTCCAAGTTGGTTCGACAACATTTTTATAAAACTCTTGCTGGAAAGCGGAGATTTTAACATGTAAATCTGTGTGCACGGCTTAATCGATCTTAAGATATAAACACTACCTGAACTGCCCGGCGTTGCATATGAAATTTTTTTTAATCGAATTTTGAAAAAAAAAATCCTTTTTTTCAAAAAGTTTTATTATATAGATATATATTTTACTGAGTCAAAATATTTCTCAACATCTCTTTTCCCTTCCTCTCAGGGGAAATCTTGAGAGGGGGGAGGGAGGGGGGCCAGAGGAACAGGGGGGAGTAGAAGCAGATGTGGGGAGTATTCAATTAATCTTTATTTATAAGAAAATATAACACGTTCAAGAAAAGTACATAACTGAGATAATATGGAAAGTACATAAAGTACATAACTGAAATATTATGGACAGTTCATAAATGAGATAATATGGAAAGTACATAACTGAGAAAATATAGACAGTTCATAAATGAGATAATATGAAAAGTTCATAACTGAGATAATATGGACAGTACATAAATGAGATAATATGGAAAGTACATAACTGAAATAATATGGAAAGTACATAAATGAGATAATATGGAAAGTACATAACTGAGATAATATGTAAAGTACATAAATGAGATAATAGTGAAAACACATAAATGAGATAAAATGGAAAGTACACATCTGATATTATAAAGAAAGTACAAAATCAAAAGGAAATTTTCGTTTCTTATTTTTAATTAAATTTGACAATTTCTTTGAACATCAACTTGCACATGAAAAGTTTAAAATTAAAAAAGAAAGTCCATGTAAAATCATTTTTTTTAGATTTTAATGTTTAAGGTTAGAACAGTGTTTTACTGCTTCAAAAAAGAGTATTTGCTGCAAACTCTGATTTTCTAATTCCTTTGTTTATTTATGTCGTTTACGACAACAAGTTGCAAATATATAGGAATTGGAAAATTGTTGTACACAAAGACTCAATTCCTTTGACATAATTTTGAAAAAAATAACTCCCTATGTTACAAGTTGTACCTGGAGAAGATCTATCTGTGTGAGATGTCTGCCGATCTCTGTATCCATCCTATCCTTCTCTTCTTCTACCCGTATCAAGGTTGTCTAAACACAATTAAAACTATAAGATGTCTGCTCTGTATCCATCCTATCCTTCTCTTCTTCTACCCGTATCAAGGTTTTCTAAAAGCACAGCAGATTAAGACGGCGAAATTTTCAAGAAAAACAAATGCCTTAATTCCTTTAGTCTTTTTTTTAATTTTTGCTGTAATTCCCTTGATTCCCTACTTGGAGTATTCACAATCTCTCCCATTAAACTTACCTGAAGTTATCACAATCTCTCCCTTTAAACCCACCTGAAGTTATCACAATCTCTCCCTTTAAATCCACCTGAAGTTATCACAATCTCTCTCTTTAAACTTACCTGAAGTTATCACAATCTCTCCCTTTAAACTTACCTGAAGTTATCACAATCTCTCCCTTTAAACCCACCTGAAGTTATCACAATCTCTCCCTTTAAATCCACCTGAAGTTATCACAATCTCTCCCTTTAAACCTACCTGAATTTATCACAATCTCTCCCTTTAAACCTACCTGAAGTTTATCGTACTTCTCTCTGTTTCTGTCCAGATCAGCGTAGGCATCTTCCTTCTCTTTTTGAAGTCTGAATAGTTTATACTTCTAGAGATCAAATCGTTATTTTAGATTAAACAATGATTGTTGGAGCTTAACCAATTAATTTTTTATTGTTAACACGGTTTACGGAGCTTAAACAATGATTTTTGGAGTGTAGACATTGACTTTTAAATGGTAAACTATAGATTTTGTAGTTTAAACTTTTATTTTTAAAGTGTAAACAATAATTTTTGGAGTGTTAACATTGACTTTTGAATTGTAAACAATGGCTTTTGGAGCTTAAACTGTGATTTTTAAAGTGTAAACAATGATTTTGATGATTTGAGTTTGGATAATAAAATTTGGAGCTAAAGAAATGGATTTTTGATTTTTAACAACTTAACAATTTTATAGCATGAAAAAGAAATTTTGAAGCAAAAAATGTTTTTTTTGGGGGTAAACAATAATTTTTGGAAGCTTTTACAATAAATTTTTGTGGTTTTAATATTTGATTTTGGAGCTTAACTTAAATACTTTAATCTATAAGCGATTTTGGATATTTTTGAAAAATTAACACATTGGAGCTTAAGTTTAGTATTTTTAGAGAAGTTTTGAAGTTTAAACTATTTAATTTAACAACAGAAAACATGTATTTTTAGATCTAAAGACATATACTTTTGAAGTCAGATTTCCTTTTTTGGAGACTAAATATTTTTTTAAGAGGTAAAAAAGTAAGTTCGTGAAGCACTTTATTATGTTTCCAATCTAATTTAAGTAAAATGTTTGTTTTCCAAACCAAATAATTGTTACCTGTTATTAATGGCGGAGGCTTTCTCCATTTCCGCTTGAATAGTGTCCAGCTCGTACAGTAGTTTAGCCTTGTCATCTTGGATCTAGAATATTCATTCATTAAATCATTTATTATTATATTTCAGTAGTTTAGCCTTGTCATCTTGGATCTAGAATATTATTTCATTAAATCATCTATTATAATATTTCAGTAGTTTAGCCTTGTCATCTTGGATCTAGAATATTCATTCATTAAATCATTTATTATTATATTTCAGTAGTTTAGCCTTGTCACCTTGGATCTAGAATATTATTTCATTAAATCATTTAATATAATATTTCAGTAGTTTAGCCTTGTCATCTTGAATCTAGAATATTCATTCATTAAATCATTTATTATAATATTTCAGTAGTTTAGCATCTAGAATATTCATTCATTAAATCATTTATTATAATATTTCAGTAGTTTAGCCTTGTCATCTTGAATCTAGAATATTCATTCATTAAATCATTTATTATATTATTTCAGTAGTTTAGCCTTGTCATCTTGGATTTAGTATATTCTATGTCAGACCATAAACTTGTAAATGCTATTATTGTACAAATAAAAGTTTAAAAATACAGTAAACCGCAAAATGGACATGGGTAGAAGAAGGTTTAGAAAAAATACTATTTTTTTGCGGTATGATAAAAAATTAATGTCTTTTAGCTACGCTCAATAAGAACAAGTTTATTAATTAACTAAAAAAATTTGAGAAATTTTGAAAATGTTTTTTGAAAAAAGTGGAAATATTTGGTTCAGCTGGATTGGTATAATCTCTCCGCCGCGTCGTGTTCTGTAGAGATCCTAGGGATCGTCTTCTGCCACAGTCTTTTTTTAATGAATAACCCTGGATTATCAGAGAGCCCAATCAGAAAATTCCAAAGAAATATTGATTTTGGATGAAATGAAAGGACTGCAGTTTTTATCAAGAAGTTTCAATTTTGCTGAGTAACATTTTTGAAAACATTTTAATATCTTATGCAAATCCAATAACAGAAAACCTTAAACCTTTTCAAGTCATGGTGCTCAGTCAGAACTAATAAAAATGTATCAGGTCTGGGGGGATAATTTTGTTTTATATTTTATGAAAAGTGTGCATTGACTTTTTTCCCACTTGTATGATCTTTTTTCAGAATTGTTTTTTTTTGCATTTAAAAGAAACCCATGTTTTGAAATTTATATATTTTTCGTATTTTGGATACAGGGTGGCCTAGAAACTTGACAGTAGAAAGGGTCGTTTTTGATCTTTGAAATAGTTTGCAGCACCCATTAAATAACAAAATTCTCCCTGTCCTTTTGGTCTTAATTTTTAAACAAATTACTCTATATGTTTATTTCTATATTACTGTCATGTGTCGTGGAACACTCTATATCTGTGGACAGGGGTGCTAATCTCCCTATACCTTGAATTAAGTATATTTTTAATTGATTTCATAAGATAAATAAAAAAATGTGAAACTTTTCTCTCAATTTGTCTTTTTGAAACTATTTATTTTTAATTGAATGGTTAAGTGTAATCAGTGGCCGAATTTAAAGAATTTGAGCGGCGGTTTGAATTTAAGCCGCGGTTTAAATATGGTTGGCTCCACTTGAAATTGTATCAAATGTTTCAAGATTTAAGCCGGCGTTTAATTTAAATCGGGTTTTAGTGGATTTAAACCGCGGCTCAAATTCTTTAAATTCCCTCTCAGAACAAAGTAATCGAACAGTGAACTCAAAATAGAATTTTTAATATATTTGCAACCTGTTTTCGTAGACCTTTGACTGTTAGATCAAGTTAAATCATAGATTAAATATAAAAAATCTGCATCATCAGGTTATACAGATATTAGCATATGAAAATAAGAGATTTAAAAAACAGACATAACAACTGTTTATTATTATAGATTTTGGCTTTAATATAGTTTGAGAACACCGTTTTAAAAACACATATGGGTAGATGCTTTTTTTTTGTAAAATAAGAGTTCGCAATCTTTGCTAAAAATAAACCCACCTCACGGATAAAAAAATTCCAAAAGAAAGTAAGAAAAAAATATTTCTGGCGAAATAAATTGCCATGTCTATTTTCCAGATACAATTACAAAGTTGTAAACACTAATTTAACAAAACACAGGAGTAAAATCATTGTGCAATTTTTCTTCTCTTGTCAATGTAGAAAAAAATACTTTTTACTAAAATATTTAAACCCAATCTATGCTGTACCTTGTACACATTATGTGAGATACAATACACTAAAAAGTCCTAAAGTTTTTATAAAAATAAAAAAGAATTAATTACAAGTAATTACAAAAAAATACTTTAAGTTTTAAATTCTGGAAACTTATTATACATACATTGAGAACCAGAAAACTCTAGCATAAGAAGATGATTTTAAGACTCAAGTTTTGGCTTTAAATAGTCACAGAGACACCCTGTGTTACTTAATTACTAGTAAAACTAATTGCTTTCATTAAATAAACTTAATTATTACTTAAATGTCTGCTTCCAAAACAACAGTTGTCTGGTACTAAATGTATGAGAATCAAATCTAAAATCATGATAATCAAGATATTCCCAATAAAAAAGAAAAAGTATGGAATTTAAAAGTCATGTTTCTGTAATTTTGTTGAACAAAATGGAGAAAAATACTAAATATTTTATTTGATAATTTAATAGAGTAACTTTAAATGTCTAAAATTTCTATATAATAATGATTTTAGTTGAATCAAAACTAAATCATCTTAGTTTTACCAGGATAAATATTCAGCACGAAATCTCTATACGGCACGAAATGTTAATTTAAGAGTTTAAAGGGACTGTTAGCTTAATTTCAAGTATCACTCCATGCAAAGTTGGCAAAGTCCAATTCACAACGGTACCCTTTAAACCTTTATCTGGTCTGTGGAGGATATTGTCGTTTTTCTAGGGTTGTCCCTGATAATTTATATGTTTACCTGGAGTAGAACCCACAATTTAAAATAATACTTCTTCAATATTTAATTTTGATCAGACGAAGCTATTAAGGGTACCGTTGTAAATCGGACATTGTCATGGAGGGTCACTTGAAATTATGCTTACAGTTTCTTTAGTAATTTTCTATTGTATTAAACCATAAAACTGCATTTATATGCAGATTGAGAAATGAATAATTTATTGTCTCTTTGGTGGTTACATGGTTCTTACAGGTCAATGTATGTAGACCTATAGTTGGGTCTGTACAGTTGTACAGCTGTACAGTTGTACAGTTTAACCATGTGCTTATGTACAGAAACTGTCATGGCGGCCGTTGTACATAATTTCTCAAATGGACAAACAGTGCAGGAAGGACGGTAAAGCATGCCAGGGATGAGAGCAAGGAATTTATTTTGAGAACACTGATTTCAATACAATCCCAGAAAGGATTGGTCAGACATTTGTTGACAAAATTTGGGTTAAAAAAATTAAAAGAAATTGAGTCTTTGCCAGAAATTCTGATGCTTAATCCCCATATCTTTGCAACCCAATGACATAAATTTCAAACTATGATTTCTGTTAGATCAAATCATCTAAATTTACACCTTCCATTTGGAAAGATTATAGGAACTAGAAAATTCTAGTTTGTGGCAAAAAAACAGCGGTTTTTAGATATTTAAGTGTTAACATCATGAATTCCCGGCTCTGTGTCCTGATCCCTCGATACCTGCTCATTTTGATCTTTAAGATCCTGCAATATCTGAACTGAACTTAAAGTTGAGACCTTTAAAACCTAAAAGTTTAAGACTAAAGAGGATTTTTTTTTATTTCTAGATAAAGCAAATCAGTCTTTGCCATTAACTCTGATTTTCAATGACTTTCACCTTAAATATTTAAAACTTTGAATTCTCCTCGATCAAATAATCTGATTTTGAAATATCAAAGGTTTACTCCATCTAGGTGCAAAGAGTAAGGATTATAGATTGTGGCAAATACTCAATTCTTTTCTTGATTTTTTAAAAGACTTGAGGTAATGATTATTCCTTCCATAGAAAGGGATGGCTTATGGCAGCTTTATGGCTATGGCTAGTTTATTGCTGGTCATAATCTAAAAGCTGACGACTTTTGAAAATTCTCTTGTTCAAACAGAAAAATTGGCAAAGAAATTCGTAGTCACAAACTATTATTTTTCAATGCCTATATCTTTGCAACCTGATAGTGTAAAACCTTAATATTTTAAACTATGAATTTTTTTAGATCAAATAGTCTAAGTTTGAAATGTAAAAGATTTACTGCTTCAGGATTCAAAGATATGTAAGGATTAGAAAATTTGAGTTTGTGGCAAAGACTCAATTCCTTTGTTTGAGAACATTGGGAAAAATGCGCCCTAAACAGCAGCACTTAAAAGCTTAAACTATTGTTTAAGGGAAGCGCCTTAAAGACCTTGTTTATAAAAATTAAAAAGATAATGGTTTGATAAGATGTTGGTTGGATTTGCTCCAAGATAAATACTCTTAGGAAGATTTACTGGCTTTACAGGATTTACCAGTAAGACAATAACATTTGATTAAGAGGGAATTATATGATTAGCATCATAAATAAAACAATATTATTATTCAATATATAAGAGACAAACTAAGTTATGACATTAAAGCTGTTTTTTTAGCTGTTATTTTGTTATTTTTATTATTATTACGTTTTCTTATTCTGTCCCAGTTAATATCTGAGTTCCGTAGCTTTTGATAATTAAAAAAATTGATTTAAATTATTTTAAAAAATGTTTTTAAAATTGTTTTTCCATTTAAGTATTAAAGAAGAAGAAATCTAAAGTTGTTCTGCAAGCTTTAAGCTGCTGACCTCAAATTGTTTTTATAATCTGTAGATATATATATATATTACAGTTTTCAAAAATAGTTCTAATATCTACATCAAATAAAATGTATACTAACTCCTTATATATTTCTATTTCTATATATCTCCACATGAATATGTTTTATGGGAATAGAAAATAATAAAATTGTAAATAAATATTTTCTTTGATGAAATATCCCTATATGATGAGGTGGAATGTAAAGAAACGGTAAGAGAGTGGTTTTGTTAAAGAACTAAATATCAGGTTACAGGGATATATCTAGTCTCATTCTTACAACATTAGGAACATAGGAAATAGAATATACAGATCTAGTCCTATACCTTATCCTATTTCTTGTCCTATTTCTTGTTCTATCCCTTGTCATATCTCTTGTCCTATACCTTATCCTATTTCTTGTCCTATTTCTTGTCCTATCCCTTGTCATATTTCTTGTTCTATCTCTTGTCCTATCCCTTGTCATATTTCTTGTTCTATCTCTTGTCCTATCTCTTGTCCTATCTCTTGTCCTATCTCTTGTCCTATCTCTTGTCCTATCTCTTGTCATATATCTTTTCCTATCTCCTGTCCTATTTCTTGTCCTATCTAGTTTCCTATATATTAAACTGTCCTTGTCCTATCTGTCCAATCTATGGTGCGGAGGTTCTCTTGTACTATCTCATGTCCTATCTCTTGTCCTATTTCTTTTCTATCTAGTTTCTTCTCTATTAAACTGACCTTGTCCTATCTCTTGTCCTATTTCTTGTCTATCTAGTTTCTTATCTATTAAACTGTCCTTGTCCTATCTGTCTGATCTATGGTGCGGAGGTGCTCTTGTCCTATCTCTTGTCCTATTTCTTGTCTCTCTCGTTTCCTATCTATTAAACTGTCCCTGTCCTATCTGTGTGATCTATGGTGTGGAGGTTCTATCTTATCTACAGGGTGTCCCAAAAAACATGGGAATTCAGTGACGAATTCGATATCGTCTTTGTTATGAATTAGCATTGTAATACCTAATTTCAAAATCCAAAATATTATTATTTCTGCTAGAGTTTATTTTATGAAAGGGTAAAAGACTGCAAAGATGTGTCTATAATGTCTCCGCAAGATAAACAGTAAAGACAGACAAGTTTACTCTGTTTGTATACTGCAATTTTCTTGTTTTGCACAAAGTACTTAACCGTATGTAGTCAAAACATTAACAAACAAAATGTGAACATAGCAGACGAAACTCTTACAGATTGCAGCTTTCTCATTAAGTATCACTATACTAAATCAAAGAATTATTTGAAAAGACGATATCGAATCCGTCACTGAATTCCCATGTTTATTGGGACACCCTGTATGTATATTACAAGGGAATATTGTTCACTACAGTACACACTAAATACAATAATAAATTTTCTTGACATGTTTTATGTAATAAAGAAAACCCAACTTTACATATGTATAATATATATTATTCAATGTGATTTATAACTGTGGTTAGAAATTATTTATGAATCAGGTATGTGCCAACCTGTGAAAACTAAAAGAACATTTTTTTCCCGCAATGTTTACTGAAATTTCCGGGGGGTTTTATATGAAAGAAATGCACAAAAATGCGGAATTCACATGGAATTTGCAGTGATACATGCGGAATTTTTGCCCAACAATTTGTCCATTCTGCTAAAGACCCTAATTACAAGTGATGTGGAGTGGTCAAAAACTCTATTTTTCACTAAAAATGAGCCACACTTGAGTGCTGAGAAACTCTTTTGGACTCCTTAGGGGCGTATTGGTTTTTACATTCTTGTTAATTTAGAGTATATACAAAATTCATGCTGAAGCAATTCATTTGAATTACTATATATATTCACACAACCATAGGGCAATAAATTTGGTTTATTCCGATTGTCTCCGTGAATAAAGAAATACTGTCCTGTGTTTCATAATTCAGTGCAAGGATATTTATATATACAATAAATGGAGAAATATTTACAGTTAATCATCTTTATTAGACAGAACTAAAATAAGAAAACTAATATTTTTGAAAAAAAAATTTTTTTGGAGAGTTTAAACCTTAAATAAACTAAAATAAAGGGATAAAATTGTTAATCAAGCAGTAAATTCTTAATATGTTGACAGTCAATTTTAACCCTATTTTCTAGAATCCTGTAATCTTACATTTGTTATTAAATGTAATTTTTCCTTATCTTTTTGTTATAAAATAATAAGAATGTTTTTGTATAGAACAAAAGAGATAAAATACAGCTTAAACACCTATGGTTCTTGCAAAAGTATTTGCTTCGTTTTTGTAATTTTTGCTTTATAAATTGTTGCAAAAATATGCAAAGTTTCACACAAAAAATAGCGAAAAAAATAAGTAAATTTTTGCATTTCTGCATTTTTTTGTAAAACGTTTTGTTCGCTGCAAACCCTAATCAGTATAAACAGGTCATTAATAATTATGTAAAGAGTCATAAAAAACATCTTGACTGTGATAAAAAGTAAATTAAAAGCATTCTGAAATTGTGACTATTTTGTTTAAAATTAAGGACGGAATATCAAAGTGATGCCAAATATGAGATTTTCCTGACATATTTTTCAAAATTTTGAACAAAATGTTCATAATTTCCAAATAGTTTCAGTACTTGGGGGTAATGTTAGGATTTCTTCTATGGGATATAATAATTAGATGTTAAATGTAGATGGGTGTCAGACTTTCGAGCAGTTAAAAAGTGTGCGTACTTCGTCCATATTCTAGCAACAAAAATATCTATATTTTTGTGCACCTGTGTAAATCCAATTCTACAAGAAAACAATGAGCCTGAATATTATAGTTTTGTCAGACAGAAAATTTGAGTTGACACTTATGACGTTTAAACAGCTGTACTGAAAGTGTACGCATTCTGTGTTGGCGTCTATTGTACTTGACAACCTATTTGACTAGGATGACTAAAGAACTCGTCAGCTGTTCTAGGCTAGATAATCCTACCCCAAATTAGGCAGCACTAGGGTCTAAAGAATCCGAATTGGCGTTAAGAGTGGTATAAGAGTGATTTTAGCTACTACCGCTCTTATACCACTCATAAGAGTCATCTTTCTAGAACTGGCCTACAGCTATAATTACAGCTTGTTCTATGACCCGGGCTCTAATGTAATTGATACATATATTCAGTTTAATCAAAATATGAAATATCCCAGCTGGAAAATTATTTTTTCTTTCCACCGTTTTCTTATTTTCTACTGTGATCGNTTTCAGTTTCTTCCCCCGCCATCAGAGGATGAGGACACTAGTACTAGTGAAAGTGAGGCTAGTTCCGACATTGAAGACATAGACCTTGAATTAGATGAATAAAAGCACAAGCCAAGCCCAATCAATATCTGATTTGTCAAAATCATGTCATAATCATCTCATTTAAACTGACTTCAGTTTTCCAATCTATAATTATGTTGTAACCATGCCTGATGTATTAACGTTGATTACCCTAATTACTTGTTTGAATTGTGAACCAAGTCTTCTCCCCCCCTCCCTTTTTGTCAATACCCTTTTCTACCCCTCCTCCTTGAAGACCCTAATTGCCCCTACAAACTAGGCCTCCCCTCCCTTTTTATCTATACCCTTTTTACCCTCCTTTTTCTAGAAGGCCTTAATTGCTCCTACGAACCAGGCCAGAAGGCCCTAATTGTCCCTACGAACTAGGCCTCCCCTCCCTTTTTATCTATACCCTTTTTACCCCCCTTTTCTAGAAGGCCCTAATTGCTCCTACAAACCAGGCCTCCCATCCCTTTTTTTCTCAGCGCAGATACCCTTTTTCCCCCCTTTTAAACCCTATATAAAGGGCCCTCCGACCACCGCCAGAGCAGTGTGTGAAATGGTTTTAGTCCGAACGCCAGAGTAGTGTGTGATACAATTTTCAGCCGGAAAATTAAGGATAGCTCATTCAAATTCTAGGGTAAACAGTTATTTTATTTTAAACCTTGAGTTTTCCTAATCTTTGCTTTTTCCCCCTTTTTTTTTGGAATTCTTGGCCTTTTTATCTTATTATTATGTTCATGAAAGGTATCTATTTAGTTTTAGCGTACTAAGTACTTTTTAGCTTTTCTATTTTGTCATAACCACCAAACTGTATTCAATAAATTAGTAAAGTATTATCTTTTGACTTTGGTAGGTTAAGAGGCTAAGCTTAGGTAGATTTGCGAGCAGGAAGTTTTTTTGAAGATTGCTAGATTTTGTTAATACCATAATTAGATTGAATATCCTTACAAAATAGTTTAAATATCAATAAAAGTAAATGGGTGTCTCGCTTTTGAGCAGTTAACGTCTGATTTTTTTTTTAGGTTACTCTTTGTGTGATAATTTTTGCTTAGTATAGCTGTGCAAAATTTGCACAGTCAGGAGTGGAACATTTTTAATTTCCGCACATTAACTTACCCGTCTGGATTCTCCCTGGTTTCTCTCCATCTTCTCTCTGAGGATATCAATCTCCTGATGGGCTTTATCAAGTTCTAGTTGGGTCTTCTCATTAGCAACCTGGTACTTTCCAGCTGAGCCCTAGATATACAATACAATATGCAGAGGTGGAATTTATAGAATTTGAACCATGTCTAGATGTTGTTTGAACATGGTTGGTTCAGCTGGAAATTTTAATACATGTTTCCAGTTTTGAGCCAGTGCTCAATTTAAACCATTAATTGGTGGATTAGCAACGCCGTTCAAATTCTTTAAATTCTGCCTCAGGACATTCAACAATTTGAAGGTCTCTTTAACAATATGGAGTACACTCAAACAATTTGGAGGACACTCAAACAATATGGAGGACACTCAAACAATATGGAGGACACTCAAGCAATATGGAGGACACTGAAACAAATGGAGGACACTCAAGCAATATGGAGGACACTCAAACAATATGGAGGACACTCAAACAAATGGAGGAAACTCAAGCAATATGGAGGACACTCAAACAATATGAAGGACACTCAAACAATATGGAGGACACTCAAGCAATATGGAGGACACTTAAACAATATGGAGGACACTCAAACAAATGGAGGACACTCAAACAACATGGAGGACACTTAAACAATATGGAGGACACTCAAACAATGTGGAGGACACTCAAACAATATGGAGGACACTCAAACAATATAGAGGACACTCAAACAATATTTTGTACACTCAAACAATATGGAGGACACTCAAACAAATGGAGGACACTCAAACAATATGGAGGACACTCAAACAATATGGAGGACACTCAAACAATGTGGAGGACACTCAAACAATATGGAGGACACTCAAACCATATGGAGGACACTTAAACAATATGGAGGACACTCAAACAATATGAAGGACACTCAAACAATGTGGAGGACACTCAAACAATATATTGGACACTCAAACAATATTGTGTACACTCAAACAATATGGAGGACACTCAAACCATATGGAGGACACTTAAACAATATGGAGGACACTCAAACAATGTGAAGGACACTTAAACAATTTGGAGGACACTCACACAATATGGAGGACACTTTAACAATATGGAGGACACTTTAACAATATGGAGGACAATCAAACAATATGGAGGACACTCAAACAATATGGAGGACACTCAAGCAATATGGAGTACACTTTAACAATATGGAGGACACTCTAAAAATATGGAGGACACTCAAACAATTTGGAGGACACTTAAACAATTTGGAGGACACTCACACAATATGGAGGGACACTTTAACTATATGGAGGACACTTTAACACTATGGAGGACAATCAAACAATATGGAGGACACTCAAACAATATGGAGGACACTCAAGCAATATGGAGGACACTCAAGCAATATGGAGGACACTCAAACAATGTGGAGGACACTCAAGCAATATTGAGGACACTTTTTGCTTATTCGTTTTTGTTTTTCAAAATTTCAAAATAGCAGTTTGAATGTTTTCATCCTTCGCTTTTTCCAAAAAACAAACTTTCTATGTTTTGAATAAGCAAAAACCTAACAAAAAACTATCATTTTGGTTGTTTTACAAATCCTTTACCTGAACCCTCTCAAGTTCTTCTCTGATCTTATCCATCTCACTAGCATATTTATCCCGCTCAGCATATGACCTGAAAATAGTTAATTTTAGATGAGAGGACTAAAGAGACTTTAAGAATATTTTCAAGTGGTCCTCAATGCAAACCCGGCAATGCCCAATTTACAACGCTATCTTTGAAACCTTAAAGTGATCAAAAATGTGGAAGACTCAAAAAGTGTTTATTTCTGTGATCTTCTCCATTGTTTCTTCCGAGCAAGGAATTTGCAAGTCCCTTTTGCAGAGAAACCGTAAATAAAAATATACATTTTAAAGAAACAAAACCATACTTGATCGAACAAAACTTGGGGGGTACCATTGTGAATTGGGTATTGCCATCTTTAAGTGGAGTTTTACTTGGAATAATGAATACAGTCCATTTGAATTCTTTTCATTTCCTTAATTTTAGGGGATTTAAAGTTAGATAATGGTCTGATTTATCCAATACAAGATTAAAGTGATTAAAACAAGACAAAAACTATCCTTTTCAAATACAAAAAGTATTTAGTGCAAATGAGACAAATTATGTATTTGATTTATTATTTTAAAAAACCATACAGAGTTTCAGCCTTAAACTATCCATCTGCTTCAGTATATCAATTTTAAATATTTTATAAAACTTTCTTTTAAAACTTTAATAAATACTTTTTGCAAGAATTTAAAAGAAGGTGCACAGTTTTGAAATATTAAATATTAAAATAAGCAGAATTAGTACAGATTAAAACAATTTTAATAAATTTTATATCTTATCATATTTGATGGAAATATGTCTCTGCTTATATTTACAGTTTTAAGAAAAGAAAAAAGAATTTTGTTTTATGTTTGCAAACTTTCTAACCAAAATCTTGATAAAAAATAATTAAAAATCTGATATTAAACAAAATCAAAACTCAGAGCCAAGATTTCTAACATTTTCAAGGCCTACAGAATCCAAAATTAGAATAAGCTCAAATTTTAAATTCAGAAAAGGAAGCTTTAAAAAGTTGGTTTTGATTTCAGTATTTTTTATTTTGGTTGATAATCTCTATGCCACAAGATTGTTTCACATTTTTGAAAGCTATTTGAAGTTTAGAATTTGTTAAATTTATGTTTTAATCTAAATCTGAAAACTACTAAAACATCCGCTATACTACACTTCGAACCTATGGATCAACCGCTATACTATACTTCGACCTATGTATCATCCGCTATACTACACTTCGGACCTACGCATCATCTGCTGTACTACACTGCGGACCTACGCATCATCCCCAATAATACACTTTGGACCTACGCATCATCTGCTATACTAGACTTCGGACCTATGCATCATCCCCTATACTACACTTCAGATCTACGCATCATCCGCTATACTACACTTCGGACCTACGCATCATCCGCTATACTACACTTTGGACCTACATATCAACTGCTATACTACACTTTGGACTTATGCATCATCTGCTATTCTACACTTTGTACTTACGCATCATCCGCTATTATACACGTTGAACCTATGCTATACTACAGTTTGAGCTTACGCATAATCTGCTATACTACACTTCGGACCTACGCATCATCCCCTATACTACACTTCAGACCTACGCATCATCCACTATAAATACTGGTTTTGACAAAAATTTGATTTTCTTTCAAAATTAATTTTTCTGTTTAAGATTAGAAATTAAAAAATAATAAATTTTTTAAAAGATTTTTAAATTTGTTTTTAGAGTATTCCCTTGAAAATGGGATCAGCTTTTGCACATTTTTATATTTATATTTTTATATTTTGTTTATAGACATGTTCTTTATTTTAAATAAGCTTTTCTTATAAAAAACCAAATTTTAGAGTTTTTTCTCATATTTTACCCTCTTCAAGACATTTTTTTCTATTTGCAAAAGAAATAGGTTTGTCTAAAAGAAATTGTGTTTTTTTAAGAGAAAACTTAAGCTTCAAGAGGCAAAGCCAGAACAAAGTGTTACTTAGAATACAAACAATAGGAAACATTTAATAAAAATACAATATTTTAGCATTTTTCAGATAATAAATAATCAGCAAATTGTTGAAAACAACAAACAAAGCTTTATATGTCAATGCTAGACCTTTTTCATTTCGCTCTTTTATTGTTCATAAACAAACCATTTTGTTTTTGCCAAACGTTCAAAAAAATGGATTTTGTTTGTTCTCAAAACTATTGGTTTTTTAATAATTGTTCTAAAAATCATTTTTTCAGTAAAAAACTATAGCTTTTTAAAAATCTTTTATAAAATTTGTTCATTAAAGAAAAGTTTTTTTCCAATTAGTTCAAACAATTTTAAACCGTTCATTTTTTGGTTCATCCATCTCTATATCAAAGTATTTTCCAAGCTGAAGACAACAAATGTAACTTGAGATTTATCATGCGGATAATTAATATTAATTCTCCCTGATTTGTGTTTAAGTAAGTGTTTTCCTTTTAGAGAACAATAAGGGAAAATTAGTCTATAGCAGGAAAATATTTTCTTGATGAAATCACCTTACCCCCCACATACTTTTTAAAATATCACTTTTTCTAAAACAAGTTAAATAGAAAAGAATTTTTTTGATTTTTTTAAAGCTTCATTTTGTTCTGAGAAAAAAATAATATGTGGTGGGGGAGCTGGGGAGAGAATGGACCCCTGATCTAACTAAGTTTATTTTTTTTTAAATTGCCAGAGGTAACAAAGAAAGAAAACTAAAGAATGAAGGGGGAAAATATGATGATAAGAATAATTTTTGTGTAATTTTTAACCGAAAATTTTAAAAATTACAATTTCAAAATAACAGTATTGAAATAATATTAACTAAGAAACTAACCTGCTCAGTGCAGTTTGTATTTTATCAAACTCTTCTTGTATGTTCTCATTCTCAGACTGGGTATTCTCAAGCTTAGCTCTCAACCTATATATCTCACCCTGGCTCTTCTCAACCTATATAGGAATCAATACATTTATTGTTATTTGTGATGTCTGGCACTTTCTCAAAGACATTTTTCTAAGCGGCAACTTCCCGAGGGTATTTTTTAAAGTATTTTTTAGTATAATTTGTCTCTAACTCTCATTTTAATCTTTATCTAACGCCCTCTGATATTTCAAACTATGAAATCTGTTAAAAATTAGTCAAAGTTTTAAATTACAAAGGTCTAGACCTAAAATTTAAGATCAAGGCAACTTTAAACTCTGAAAGCTTTAGTCCCATGAAAAAGTAAATAACATCACTTTTGTATTAAACAATTAAAAATGTGAAATTTTATTCATCAAACATATGAAATTGCTATTGTCTCTAAATTCTCTGAAAATTTGAAGAAAATTTTTTTTTACCTTTTCCTGCATCTGTTCCATTTCAACGGTAGATCTTTCATAATCAGATTGGTTCAGTCTCAGCTCAGCCTATTTAGGAACGATTTGTAAGAAAAAGTCAAATGTCAAAATGGTGGCCAACGACCACCCCAGTAAATTTCTTGTTATGTCTAAATGTCCTATATTTGAAAACTGAAGGCAAAATGTTAGCCCAATACAAATTTGTGTCAAAATATTTAAGTGACCTTAGGCCGAATTTAAAGAAATTGAGCTCGAGAGAACCACAGGAATGTTCTTAGCTTGGGTTTGAGATTCTTACTTGAGTGGGTCCAATTTTATAATAAAAATAGCTAAAATCGTAATTTACGACCACGCCCGGGTAAATGGCAGGAGTAACCAGAGATGAGATTTTAAAAGCTTTAACCCGACTAAAACCCGGTCTTTTCGCCTGCTCAGACCCAAGTAAAGCTCAAGTCAAGACCCAGGTTTTGGATGGCCTTGAGTTTAGTAAGAACCAACCCTCTTGGGTTTTTCTCTCTTTGAGGCTCGAGCCTTCAGCAGCTGATGATTGTAAATTTGTACATTTAAAATCTCGGGAATTATTTGTGGTGTCAAATTTTATTAATGATATAAAATAAACATACTATAAAAATAATGTATCTACATAAAGTTTGAATTTTTGAAATTTACATCTCCTTGTCACAGCTGATCTGACGACATTTTGTCTGCTACAGAGAGAAAGCTTGCAAAACAGTCTCTCATTGGTCGAATCAGAACCAATCCTGACTTGGGTTCTATCTAAGCCCGAGTTTGGGTTTTAGTCGGGTCTAAGCTTTTAAAATCTCATCTCAGGGCAATGCAAGGTTCCCAATCCAGTATTGTATAATTTAACAAAGATGAGTTTAAGCTGTTTCCAGAACTTTAAAAAAAAACAGACTTCTTTTTCTTACTTTGTAACTTTTTATGTGCTCCCATGGCCAGCTGCAGTACATTTGAATTTCCAAGCCAGGTCACCGTTTCCAGTCCCAGTTTGTACTGTACCTAACTCTATGGACAGGACTAGCCGGTGCAACAAGGTTAACGCGGTCAGACTTTATGCTTTATATAGGTTGATTTTACTTTTATTAAAGGGGCAGAGGTGAGTGCTCCACATAAATCTATAATATTTTACATTGTTCAAAGTTTGCTTTTATCAGATTATGCTAGATTTTGACAGAAGATATAAAATGTTTGAACAATGGGGTTAACACGTTGATAAATCGTGTTGGTAAATACTAATTTTGATATATGACAGCTCAGATTCTGTTAAACCTTTTGAAGGAAAAACACCTTAAACCCGATTTTTATGTTAACAAAACTTTTCTCTATTGCAACAAGAAATATCAAGTTAAGAGGTCTAAAGTTAGGTCAAAGCCACAGTAGAAAAAAATTGAATACTTAATTATACCTTATGCTTTAATTCAACCTAGTGTAGGTTTAAAATAATGTGATTAAGCTACACAAATATATCAAAAGAACTGAATATTAGCACAAAATTTATTTTTTAACCTATCATCTTTGCAACCTTATCTTGTAAACCTTAGGTATTTCAAATGATTAACTCTGCTAATTCTGTAAAACATGTAAAGTGTGTGTACACCATCTGGTTGCAAAGATATAGGAATAAGAATTTGTGGCGAGTAATCTTTGTTAATAGCGTAATTTTAAGTGACACACTTTGCAAATTTACAATGTTAACTTTTTTTATTTTTTATTTTTTATTATAATATATATGTTTATTAATTTTCTTTGTTTTTATGTTTTCGTCATCAGAGTTTATTACTTTTTGAGTCAGAAAACCGACTTAATCTTTCACATCTATAATCAGAATAAGATTTCAAGGGTACCGTTGTAAATCAGACAATGTCAACTTTGCACAAAGGTCACTTGAAATTACGCTTACAGTTCTTACACCCACCTCTGACCCTTCAGTAAAAGTAAATTCAACCTAAAGTCTGACTGCGTCAACCTAGTTGCACCGGCTAGTCTTATTGAGTGTCTGCGATACAGTACAAACTGGGAGCGGAAAAGTTGACCCGGCTAGGAAATTCAAGTGTACTACGGCTGCCCGTGCCTTTAAGATTAAATTTACCTGTGCGCGTCTTAGTTCATTCTGAGCTTTTTCCAGTTTATCTTGGAGCTCAGCGTTCTCTACTGCACGGTCGATTCCCAAAGCACGGAATCTAAAGAAAAAACTTTAATAAATACTGAATGTTTTAATCATTCATTGCCAAACTTTGTACCCTGTCTCAAAATTTCCCTATTTTTCTAAGGCAATATAGTCTTCGCCACAAAATAAAATGTTCTACTTTTTATATCTTTGCAACCTGACGGTGTAGACCTTAGCTTTTTGGTCTAACATAATTCATGGTTATACAAAGTTATGAGGATTAGAAGAGTTTGTCGCAAAGACTCAATTCCTTAACCATTTTTTAACCTTAGGAAATCCCAAAAGTGTAAAAGAATGAAGTATAGAATGAAGTATAGAAATAAATATAAAAACTCATCGAATGAAATTCAACATTTATAGGTTGTAATATCATGAATGATCAGTTTAAATTAACATAATTGAATTATTTTCAATCTGAGTGGAATAATGAAAATCTGTGAATTTATATGGACATTACGCTCTATGCAACGAGGTTATGGAAAAATATCAGAATATCAAATGCCAATTGATCAAAAATCTTTAAATGATCAAAAAAATGTACGCTGAACAGTTAGGACAACTATTTTTTTTTTAAATATCACAATTTTACAATAAAGTAAATTTTAAAGTTTAAGGTATTCTTAAACATATTTTTATGATAAAACGTCTGTAAAATGCAAACTCTCTATTTCACACAATCTATTTTTTCTTCTTTCTCTTCTCTTCTATTTTCTACTCTTCTCTTCTCTTCTGTTTATCTTTTCTTCTCCTTTCTTCTCTTCTTTTTTCTTCTCTTCTCTTTTCTTCTTTTTTCTTCTATTTTTTATTTTCTTTCTTCTCTACTCTTTTATTCTCTTATCTTATCTCTTTTCTTCTCTTCCTTTATCTCTAATCGTCTCCTCTTTGTTTTCTCTTTGTTATTTAACCTGTTTTGAGATGAACAATGCATTACGATCCGTTGTTATGATTTTTTTCTGATTTGCTTACATTTCTAGCTTGTAGACCTAATTGAAACGTACTCCGTTTGTACTCCATAATTAGGCATTTGATCATTTGGCATTTGATATTTGATATTTTTGCGAGGTTATAGTGTATAAGTTGATTCTGGCCTAACCTATAGTAAATCAATATTAGTTAAAAGTTGTAAGTGTACAGTACAGCTAACTGAGCACACAGGTAGAGAAGTATCAACCCCCAGAGCCCGAAATTTAAAAGAGTATCGTTGAACAAAACTCCCGAGTTTCCTTCTTGGGGTCTTAACATTTGTGTAGATTTTGATTTAAGAGAATCAAAAAAAATTAAGAATATAAACAAACTGAATAAAATAATATTTCATAACAAAAATATTAATATTCTTAAAACTGCCTAACCCCATTCGTGAAACCCGGGTTTTAGAACTAGTTTTCAGAACGATACCCTGTCTTAAGTTTTGGGCTCTGGCTCTATGGTTACAAGACAAACATTAAGTCGCCAAAATGTGAAGGAAATGTAAATTTCGGTCGTCTTCGTAGGATCTCTCTGTACCTGTCTAGCTGAGGGCTGGGTTGTCTCTGATATCCAATATCACGTGATCTCTCCAGCTCCATATGCAACCTTAACAAAATGGTGATGACTAAATTTTTTTATTGTATTGTGCTGTACTGCACTGTACAGTACTGTACTGTACTGTACTGTACTGTACTGTACTGTACTGTACTGTACTGTACTGTACTGTACTGTACTGTACTGTACTGTACTGTACTGTATTGTACTGTACTGTACTGTACTGTACTGTATTGTACTGTGCTGTACTGAATTTGTATTATATTTCCTGAATAAATAAACAAAACAAACTATTAACTATCAAAGAAAAATGTCAAAATGTCAACGTTGTGTATAAAATATATTTATTACATAAAAATACATGAATAAACAGGTGGATCATATAATAAACCAACCAACGATATTGTATCAGGGGAATAATAAACTTAACCAAAACACCCAAATAAGCAATTCTAATCCTCAACAATATTAAAAAAGACGTAATACGATATCAATTTTAGAACCACACAATAGAGACATACAGTAAAACTATATTAGATGAAATTAATGTCTCTATGCTAATTTTTAATAGCCAACTTTTTTGAAAATTGGTTTAATGGATATAGGGGATTTAAACTAGGCTGAACAAAAAAACTGGACAAAAATGTCTTCCTTCAAAGATCTTTGTTTTTACTTATTTGCTTTTCAAATTTATGAAAATCTTAGTTATTTAAAAATTCGAGGGGGGGGAGGTTGATTGGGAGGGGTGATGAGGGGATGGGAGG